>NC_056728.1:1138131287-1138431287 GCF_019279795.1 Protopterus annectens | reverse complement strand
GTACATTACGTGGGTTTCCCCACATTTCTGCCTACTGTTAGTACATTACACAGGGAGTCAGTGGGGCACAGGTAACATTTTTTTGACAAATGAAGGACATCCCTGTAAATCAGTCACAGTTGGGATGTCTGGCCTCATACCTATTCAAATATGGTGATGTTTATCCTGCTCTGATACCATGTGTGTTTTGTAAGGTGCTACTGTAACATTATTACCTCCTAGCATGGCTGTTTCTCTTATCACACTAATGTATTGCAATTCCACAACAATTGCCAGTAAACATACAGGGAACAAGCTTTGTGTAATGGCCTTCCCATATTCCCTTTACATTCACTCCTTGTATTTCATGATATATTTCTTTCAGCACCATGTTCTTGTATATCAGTTATGGCTTAGTGGTAAGTCATGCAGACTAGTGTTTCCAAGGTCCTGTGGTCGAGACTGACAGGGGAATTTTATTTTGCTGATGAGCAGACTACAGGCCTTGTAATACAGAGTGACTAAGGCACTTTTAAGCAGTTGTAAGTAGGTTTGTGCTGGTTTGCGCGGTGCTCATGTATGCGCACAGTGGCTTAACTACACACACACTCGCTTAGCTAAGCGCACACAAGCACACACCCGCTGACTACTGCTTAAAAGTGCTTACTCTTGCTAACACCTGCGCTAATTTATTTTAAAGAAAAGAAAATGGGGAGATAGGACAGTGGTGAAAAAGGGGGCACAAAGAGGGTAGGACAGTAGGAAAACAAGCTCGGGATTTGCAGGAAGGCTGTAGGGAAGGCCCATAGCTGCCCATTTCTTTATCAGCAACAGCTGTGCATATGTGTGTAATTTGGTGTGAAATTTGAAACCTTCCACCCCTAAGGGAGGGGTGAGGACATCAAAATATGTTGTACAGCCAATTTTAATTATCAGTTGACATGTCCAGCAGACATGTCTGCAAAATGGGCAGCTATGTATGGTGCGTAATTTTTTGGGGGGAACAGAGTGCCCTTTTTTTTTTTCAGGTGAGAGTGGAATGTGAGGTACAGGAAGTAGGTATATTTGGGGAGGTAGGTTGGGGAGGTTAACAGACAAGACAAAAAAGATGCATACAGGGGCAGAGTATGACATGTGGGGGGTACACAATTGACGGGGACGGATGTTTGGATATCACGAGCCCATGAGCCCACAGATGGGAACAGTGGAACTGAGATCCCCACCCATGGGCAGTTACCACTGCACCTTCACTGCCCAGGATGGGGCTGTGCTGGGGGCTGTATAGGATGGGCAGGCACACCCGTGATTTGCGCCACCCTCACCTCAAGCTGGCGTAGGGGTTCAAGCACAGAATGCCTGATCTCGCTACTCACCACAGACCGGACACTTTGGAGGGTGAGTGGATGTTCTCCTCCGGCCACGCCTGCAGAGGGGGGACAAGCCCCATCCCCTGCAGCGCTTCCACCTGAAGGTGGCACAGGGCCACCAGAGGAGGTTCCGGCCTGGGCACTGGTGCCAGGTGCACTCGCCAGCTGAGGTGGGAGAGGTGGGTCCGCTGGAACCCGCCTTCCCTGTTGTCCTATGTTTATCAGTATTTTATGACATTTTGGGTTAGTAACAAACAACACCATTCAAAATTAGTTGTAACAGCATGCATCAGTATTCCCATTAACCAAACACCCATGAATTCCAAACATTGAACAGCAAGCATAACACATGCATATTTAGAACAACAGTACACAATCCAACAGCAGGCACAGTTGATTGATGGCAACAGGCCATCAGGTTTGGATATGTGAACAGGGCACATGCATCAACGTACATGCAGATATGTATGAACCAACAGGACAAATGTCCATGGGAATTAATTGTGTATACACATACCCAGTTTGGTGTGGAATGGCATCATTTGTGAAAATGGGGTAGGGTAAAGAAATATTACATTAACAACTTAAACTACCTATACATATGCTGTACATTCCTAGTAGCTGCAGATATATGTCCCCTACAGGTCTTTGTACAGTTTCCTATATGTAACCTTAGGAATGTTGGTGATGGGAATGTTACTGCTACATTAATATACATTCCATTTTTATTCATACATGTTCATATCTGGCTGTGTTCAGGTACAGCATCCTGCTACATTTGATTTATATGGCTCTAGACAACTGTGGATGTTCAGTATTTCATACAACCATACTATTTCCATATTGCATGGGTACAGCACCATATCCAAATTGTGGGACAGACACATTCCAGGATCAGTACTTTATTACACCCATTTCACTCTTTGGTTGTGGCTGTCTCATTCATTTCATTATGTACTGACTGCAGTATAACTTTATTCCAGACTTATTACGGCTTTCTTGGTCGATTCATACCCTCTTTCTCACACTCTCACTTGTTTTATTTTTACAATTCAAGATGGTACTTAATTCTAGGCATTATTAACATTTCTTACTTGGTTACAACAATCCTTTCCAACAGACTCACTTATTTCATATGGCAGATTTTAAAAGGGGATGTATTTGACATGTCTATCCTTTGTAGATTGATTACCAGTCATTTTCAGGGTGAAGCAGTTATCTGATATTACAATACAGGTGGAAACTCTATTTCAGACTTGTTTAATGTTTATTTCTGGATTACAGGCTGCATCACTTATCTAATCTTACAGTACCAGCAGAATCTTTCTTCTAGGCTTATTTGAACTTTATTAATAAGTAACACTGAACTCTTTTACAAGCTGTCTCACTTATATTCTATAACAATTCCAGCAAAATAATTACTAACCTGCCTGGTGGCGCAACCTCAGCAGCCTATCAGCATAGGCTCACTGATTCATGGAACGGACACCTGCAGCTGTAATATAAATGAAGTAATATTGGAACATACATCTCCATAATATAGGCTAGGATAATTTCTTACAGACTTAATTACATGGATACTTACTCAGTAGTGGGGCATTGGGCATTTGCTAGGCCTCCTGTATCCAACGGTTCAGTTGGTCCTGCTTACATCTTTTCAGGTCCGCATGGTGGTGACAGACCTGTTCACCAGTCCTTGGTATGCCTGTGGCACTGGTGAGATCATATGCCAACCAGTTCCACGCCTCTGCCTTGTATGCACCCCAGGGAACCTGGCCCTGCATGAGTTGAGCCTCATGATCGTGGACTAGGAGCCAAACCATATATTTGGACTCCTCAACACCCCACCTCTGTGCTCTAAAGTGACTTCCCTCTCCTGCACCTGCCATCCTGACTGCAAATGGGTACCGCAATCAGTTATGCTGTGTATTCCCACCTATGGGGCTTATATATGCCCGTTTTCCCGCACTTATCTGTGATTGGCCATTTTGGATATTTATCAGCTTAAAAAAACCTGCTTTGTCATGCTTCTATTTCCATTCATTCATATATATATGCTAATACTGCATTTCTCAGTACAGCTGTCATGGCTTAGTGGTTCAGTACTTTGACTATGGTGCACAGTATCCTGGGTTCGAGCCTGCGCATTGCTTTTTTTTTTTGTTTTTACTACTGTCTAGACAGGGTAGGAGGTGTGTCTGTGTAAAGGCGGTTTTGATACAGCTTGCTCAACGTTGCCCACCGGTAAGCCGGTTGGCACGCTGTGCAGCTCCGCGCAAATGGCTTACGCTGGGTAACGCGTTATTTGGCTATGAGTACCCATATTACGTTGTGAGAAGTGTTGCTCAGCTACGGGCCCTCATTCTAAGCGTGTTAAAGAGGTGCTCAACTCCGGGCATTCATATTACACCTGTTATACCACTGCTCACCTGCAGGCAGTCATATTACACTTGTTAGACCACTGCTCACCTATGGGCACTCATATTCAGATCTGTAAAGCTTAGCTATGTGCACTTATACAATTTTTTTATATTTTCTTGTGTCGGATTTCTTCAAAATACATGGCCCATTTCATTACATTTTACTTAAATTATAGTTTTATATATATATATATATATATATATATATATATATATATATACCTACATATATGTCAGGGGATTGTTTCATGCTTATTTAAATAAAAATAGAAAATGATGTTGTGGGGGCTCGAACTGTGACTACCTCCTCTTTGGCCAACGTCTCGATCGCTACGCTATTGCTACTTGGCTTAATTTGCATATTTAGATCTTATATGCTTTTCAATGACTGCTAACTGTGACTGAGCGGAGAGCATACCCACGCAAACGAGCATAACTACGGGCAAACATTTTGGAAATTATATAAAAAAAATTAAACTGCTATTTTTACGTTTTACATTACAGTTGGGTTTATAGTCTGTGGGGGCATGTGTGGTGCTGTGTTCCTTGACATTTCCGCGGACTCGCTCGTGGGAGTTTACTTTCAGGACTCTGACTCTTCTGGGGGCGTGTCCCTTTGCAGAACTCAGCATTCGGACATGCCCCCCTACTGTCCTACATGGACCGTGTTAGCCTAGGGTGTGATTCAGCATGCCCTCATGAATATGCAAGGCATGCTGACATCATACCGTTAGACTGCATCCTCCATGTAAGACATATTAACTCTTACACGGAGGTTTCATGAATCCTGCCCACAGTCTTTTAAAGTACCTGCCAAGTTGTTCGCTCCTCTGGCTCATCGCTCTTCTCATTGTCTGTCTTTTTGTGTGAAAAGCACAGAAGATTCATTAAATCAGGCAAGCCTTTGATCTCCAATAAGCCCCGAGGAGACCATTTTCTCCAGTTGTAATATGATATTTCCAAGCATTCTATTCCAGGCGTTCACACTTGTATTCTGTTGTTTGTTCAAGGGTATATTCCCTTCCACTGGATTCGAAGGTGCTGGTGAGAAATTACGGCGACTCATTTGGTTACCATTCACTCTGTTCTCACTTGACCCAATGTTCCCTCTTTGCAGTTGTGAACTAGACTCAACTACTGCATCTAGTTTAGTGGCAAGGTTTTCTACTCTTTGGGAAAGCAGTTCAATAATCACTGTTAAGTTCCCAATCTACCACATTTGGGAAGATAAAGGCTAACTGCTGCTAGTACCCTCTGTAGTCATACTCAAACACACTCCACAAACCAGGAAAAGTTGAAGACACCCACAAAGTTACAATTACTACTGCAAGGTACTAAGCAAACAGCTGAATGTCAGAATCATTTTATTAAGTGCTTTTCATCTCACTTATAGCAAGACTTCTTCAGATAAGAAACAATCGACACTTGCCATTTTTATTTTAAAACAAACCAATCATAATTGTCCATCAATCAATCTACTACACTCTAGTTAAACTATTTCACTTATTTTACTCCCACTCCCCTATTTATAAACTATAAAATCATACATTGTGTAAACCGTATTTCTCTAAAACTCCATATATTTTCTACTAGCCATAAAATATTTTATATCCATACTTTTCTAACTAATTTAATTAAACTTTCTCATCACTGTAAAGTGCTTTTACCTCAACAAACCTTTAAGTTTTGGTACACACAAAACTGAGGCAACTTCATTTAAGCCTGGGAAACAGCAAGCACTTGTCCGTAGTTGCCATAACAACTCCAACCTTTCCAACATCAATGATTCTGGACCCCCTCTGTTGCTACTCTTAATTTGATCTAGTCCTCTGAATTTAAATTTATGATCTGGATTATCCATAATTTGCCTTGCTAATGCTTTATCATGTTTTCTTCTATTATCGTTTAGAAAATGTTGATAAATATAATAATGCTGATTTTAATATAAACCTAGAGGAAAAGCTAGCACTATGGGGGTTGCAAATGTTGCCTTTCAGGATCATGAAACCAGATACAGGTGGTGGCCTAGTTATTATGGATAATGAATGTTATATAGAAAGAATGACTTAATATTTGAGTAGTGACACATATATTGAGGTATCTAAACATAAACTTAATGTAGCCTATTTTCATATAAAAACATACATCAATATGTTGTTTATGGAAGCAAGAACTGACAGAATTATTTGACGATGCCAACACCCCAAGTCCTCATTTTGCTTGGAATACTTGAAAATAATAAAAATATGGGAGACCCTTCCATGAGGCTATTGGTAGATGCTAGGAGTAGCATCACATATGCAGAAACAAAAATAGTAGACAAGTTACTAAAGAAATATGTCAAACAAGTGGACCAAATCTGTAAAGACTCATGGACATCCCTTGACAATATCAGTAGATTAGAATTTAAGAAAGAATTTAACTTTCTAACAATAGATGTAAAGGACTTGTACTCCTCTATTCCTCACTTAGAGGGAATAGAATGGGTGAGTTATATGTTAAGAAAAAGGGGTGCACCCCAAGGAAGTAATAGAGTTAGCAGAAGAATTGTTGGGAATTATCCTCATAAATAATTATCTTTAATAATAAATTATTCTTTCAAATAGTAGGGGTAGCAAGGGGGTCCCCTTGTGGAGCTAGTCTAGCAAATTTATTAATGGCGCATTGGGAGCATGAATATATTAAAAAGGTGGACCAAATAACGAATAAAATCTACTATTTCTCAAGGTTTTTGGACAATATTTTTGATAATAAAAGGGGATGGATAGATAGCTGAAAACCTAGTGTCAAACTTTAATACTGCCACTGAATTTTTACATTTTAATCAAATTTCCACACAGAAAGGAAAGCATTCTTAGATGTATTATTAAGTAAGGACTCCATTAGGGGGCAATATGTTGTAAAAATATATAGTAAGAAAACCTATTCGAATGCATACTTGCATTTCTCTAGTTGCCATCCATTTCATCAAAGAAAATAGTGGGGAAAGGGCAATTAGTTTGTGCTGCCCGGATGGTAACTAGAGATAGAGACTTCCTTATAGAATGTAATAACATGACTAATATGTTTCTTAGGAGAGGATATCCTGTTACGCTGGTGAAGAATGCAGTGATAGAAGTGCAAAAAAAAAGAAGATTTGGAGTTTTTAAACCAATTTTGGCTGATCAAAGTGAG
This sequence comes from Protopterus annectens, assembly GCF_019279795.1. Taxonomy (NCBI): domain Eukaryota; kingdom Metazoa; phylum Chordata; order Ceratodontiformes; family Protopteridae; genus Protopterus; species Protopterus annectens. Next base: position 1,138,424,347 of record NC_056728.1, on the reverse strand, counting down.
CTAAATAATGTTGTTGCTGATAATGGGAATATTGTAGGACAAACAAAGGATGTGGTTATGTCACATAGTTTGATAATCACAGATAGCCTTGAAGTAAAAGAAATTAGGAGTATTATTTATAAGAACTGGAATATTTTGAGAAACAATGCATATGTGAGAAATAGGCTACAGCCTACACCGAAAATTATATACAAAAGGGGACCCATTTTGAAGTTCCTCTTAGAGAAGAATGAAGTGAATTTTACCAGTAGACAAGGCATGTGCAGGTGTGACATGTCCAATTATTGCAAGTATATGGCAATGGGAAGAAACTATATAGTTAAAGACAAAAAATACACTATCAAATATAGATTGAACTGCCAATCAAGAATGGTAGTTTACATTGAACAGTGCCAGCACTATCCAGCATTCTACATCGGGAAAATGGATAGAAAACTTAAGGAATGTGTATACAAACATATTTATTGCATAAATAGAAGAAAACATGATAATGCATTAGCAAAGCGCATTATGGATAACCCAGATCATAAATTTAAATTCAGAGGAATAGATCAAATTAAGAGTAGTAACAGAGGGGGCCCAGAATCTTGTTATAGCAACTACAGACAAGTGTGTGCTGTTTCCCAGGCTTAAATGAAGTTGCCTCACTTTTGTGTGTGCTAAAACTTTAAAAAGTTTGTTGACGTAAAAGCACTTTACAGTGATAAGAAAGTTTTATTAAATTGGTTAGAAAAGTATGGATATAAAATATTTTATGGCTAGTAGAAAATGTATGGAGTTTTAGAAAAATATGGTTCATGCAATGTATGATTTTATAAGGTTCTATATTGAAACATTGAATGTTGAAAACAGCGAACAATGTTTCATCGGCACATTTTCAGCGAAAGCTGAAAATGTCGAGACCACCGAACAGCGATTTCTTTCCTAGGGAAAGAAATCTCTGTTCCAAAAATAAATAAATAAATAACATTAAACACTTCCAAACACATACACACATACCATAACCGTAATTATATCCCCCCCAAAAAAAACAGTAAACAACTAAATACACATATGCACGTAGCTCAACCATACATCTAACGAAAAAAAAAAACAGTAAACATTTTAAAACGTATGCACTTACCTTAACCCACACCCTAACCCTAAGGTCAGTAACTCTTGCACATTTACATAAACAGTTCCAAACACATACACATTTACCTTAACCCTAATTCTACCCCCCCAAAACAAAAGTAAACAGCTGAAAACACATACACACGTAACTCAACCATACATGTAATGCAAAATAAAAAACAGTAAACACTTTCATACTTATGCACTTACCTTAACCCGCACCCTAACCCTAAGGTCAGTAACTGTTGCACATTCACACTTGGGAGCTATACCGGACAAGGGACCACACTACACTTCAGGGAAAGAATTCACTGAACAGCCACTTCACTGTTTTGCCTGTTCGCTCTACGTGTGTCGACAAAAATTGCATTCGACAAAGTGCATTTTTGTCATTCTAATAGGAACCCTTTTATAATTTATAAATAGGGGAGTGGGAGTAAAAAAAGTGAAATAGTTAAACCAGAGTATAGTAGATTGATTGATGTGTGAAGGTATTTGCAAGTGTGCATGTTTGTAGGGTAATGTATTTTGATACCCTTCACACCCAGTACATTTCACATTGCCATACTTTTCAAGGACTCTTGATGTAATCACCTTAGACATACCATGCAAACACTGTTAAATCCTATAAGCTCTGTGGTGCGTGTGCTAACTGCATAAAGCTGTAGTATACTGGCAACTCTGATTGTGTGTGTGCTTGTGTGTGTGTGTGTGTGTGTGTGTGTGTGTGTGTGTGTGTGTGTGTGTGTGTGTGTGTGTGTGTGTGTGTGTGTGTGTGTGTGTGTGTGTGTGTGTGTGTGTGTGTGTGTGTGTGTGTAATACTATAGTGGAAATACTTAGATAGGTAGGCATTCTAATCTCAGTACTGACAACTATAGTAGTGTGTGTGTGAAGCTTACCCCCCTGTGGCTGTTGTATGTGTAGGTTATACAATTTTAAGGCCTGTTGATTCCCTACCCATGGCTTTACTTTAAAGACCCTGTTAATGGCATCTACCTCACATGCACCATATAACACTATACAGCCCATACCAGTCATCTGTACAGATGTACATGGGACATCCACATTTGCAACCTATATGTGGTCTGTGTCCCCTGACAATGAGCATTCCTGTGATATCATTGCCAAATGTGTCACAGTTACCATACTATCCCACATGCCAGCATCAGACATCATACTTGACTGACGCATCATGTTGATACAAAGTCTGGCAATCTGTCACTTGTGCAGGTTTGTAGGAGCAGTAGATGACACCAGTCTCTATGTCTGGTGGGTTATCCCATCATCCATGAAAGAATTCACAAGATTACCTGTTATAAGTGGTTGTGTGTTACATCCCAGACATATGATCTATGTGGGGCATGTCATGTGTATGCAGCACTATAGTACATACAAGTGGATATGTAGGGTTACTAATACGTTTATTGGCAACTGTGTATGTGTTTCTGTATGCACAGCCCCTGTGGCTGTCTTCAGTGTGTGTATGTGATGACTATACCATTTTGTGTGCCTCTTTCACCTTGTGAACTCCCCCATTGCCAACATAGTGTCAGCCCATATAGATGTCATCCACTGTACAAGCACAGTTACATAGTATCTAAAACCAATGGTCGTATCACTGTGTATTGTACATTAATAGATGGGGAGGTCATCTACTCTGATAAGTGTCACCTCCATGTGCATGTGTGTCTCAGTGCATGCCCCCATGCAGCGGTGTGTGTGCATGTGTGTGTCAGATGGCTCTAACATGTTAAGGGCTACTGAATGTAATAACATAACTAATATGTTTCTTGGGAGAATATATCCCATTACACTGGTGAAGAATGTAGCGATGGAAGTGCAAGAAAAAAAAAAGAATTGGAGTTTTTAAACCGATTTTGGCTGGTCAAAGTGAGCTAAATAATGTTGTTGCTGATAATGGGAATATTATAGGACAAACAAAGGATGTGGTTATGTCACATAGTTTGATAATCACAGATAGCCTTGAAGTAAAAGAAATTAGGAGTATTATTTATAAGAAATGGAATATTTTGAGAAACAATGCATATGTGAGACATAGACTACAGCCTACACAGAAAATTATATACAAAAGGGGACCCATTTTGAAGTACCTTAGAGAAGAATGAAGTGAATTTTCCCAGTAGACAAGGCATGTACAGGTGTGACGTGCAATTATTGCAAGTATATGGCAATGGGAAGAAACTATATAGTTAAAGACAAAAAATATACTATCAAATATAGACTGAACTGCCAATCAAGAACGATAGTTTACATTGCACAGTGCCAGCACTGTTCAGCATTCTACATCGGGAAGATGGATAGAAAACTTAAGGAATGTGTATACAAACATATTTATTGTATAAATAGAAGAAAGCATGATAATGCATTAGCAAAGCACATTATGGATAACCCAGATCATAAATTTAAATTCAGAGGACTAGATCAAATTAAGAGTAGTAACAGAGAGGGTCAAAAATCTTGTTATGGCAACTACGGACAAGTGCTTGCTGTTTCCCAGGCTTAAATGAAGTTGCCTCAATTTTGTGTGTGCTAAAACGTAGCAATGTATGATTTTATAATTTATAAATAGGGCTGTGGGAGTAAAAGAAGTGAAATAGTTAAACCAGAGTATAGTAGACTGATTGATGGACCATTATGATTGGTTGGTTTAAAATAAAAATGGCAAGTGTGGATTGTTTGTTATCTGAAGAAGTCTCGCTAGAAGTGAGATGAAATGTGCTTAATAAAATGATTGACATTCAGCTTCTTGCTTTTTACCTTGCAGTAGTAATTGTAACTTTGTTAGTATAGTACAGATAAATAGATATGCAGGGGTTCTACATTCAGGTGTGCCAAATGAGTGCGAAGGTGTTTGTAAGTGTGTATATTTGTACAGTAATGTATTTTGATGCGCTTCCCACCCAGTACATTTCCCATTGCCATACTTTACAAGGGCTCTTGATGTAATCACCTTAGTCATACCATGCAACACTGTTAAATCCTATAAGCTCTGTGGCATGTGTGCTAACTGCGTAAAACTGTAGTATTCTGGCAATTGTGATTTTGTGTGTGTGTGTGTGTGTGTGTGTGTGTGTGTGTGTGTGTGTGTGTGTGTGTGTGTGTGTGTGTGTGTGTGTGTGTGCAATACTATAGCGAAATACTTAGATAGATAGGGGTTCTAATCTCAATACTGACAACTATAGTAGTGTGTGTGAAGCATATCCCCTGTGGCTGTTGTATGTGTAGGTTATACCATTTTAAGGCCCGTTGACCCCCACCCATGGCATTACTTTAAAGACCCTGTTAATGGCATCTGCCTCACATGCACCATGTAACACTATACAGCCCATACCAGTTATCTGTTCAAATGTACATGAGATATCCACATTTGCGACCTATATGTGGTCTGTGTCCCCTGACAATGAACATTCCTGTGATATCATTGCCAAATATGTCACAGTTACCATACTGACACACATGCCAGCATCAGACATCATACCTGACTGACACATCATTCTGATACAAAGTCTGGCACTCTATCACTTGTGCAGGTTTGTAGGGGCAGTAGACGAGACCAATCGCTATGTCTGGTGGGTTATCCCACAATCCATGAAGGCATTTGCAAGATTACCTGTTGTAAGAGGTTGTGTTATGTCCCAGGCATATAATCTGTGTGGAGAATGTCATGTGTATGCAGCACTATAATACATACAAGTGGATATGTAGGGTTACTAATATGTCTATTGGCAACTGTGTATGTGTTTCTTTATGCACAGCCCCTGTGGCTGTCTTCAGTGTGTTTATGTGATGGCTATATCATTTTGTGTGCCTCTTCCACCCTGTGAACTCTCCCATTGCCAACCTAATGTGAGCCCATACAGGTGTCATCCACGGTACAAGCACAGTTACATAGTTTCTAACACCAGGCCACTGTGGTGCAATGGTCATATCACTGTGTATTGTACATTAATAGATGGGTAGGTCATCTACTGTGATGTGTGTCTTAGTGCATGCCCCCATGCAGCGGTGTGTGTGTGTGTGTGTGTGTGTGTGTGTGTGTGTGTGTGTGTGTGTGTGTGTGTGTGTGTGTGTGTGTGTGTGTGTGTGTGTGTGTGTGTGTGTGTGTGTGTGTGTGTGTGAGTGTGTGTGTGTGTATGTGTGTCAGATGGCTCTAACATGCCTTTGAACCCACCACTGGCAATCCTAACAGCCTGTGCAATTATCACCCACTTCAATAGTAGTGGCAGACACTACAACACTACAGTACAGCTGTACTATCTGTATTATGTATCTAGCGCTATTGTTCATAAGACTGTGCAGGTAGGCCCTGTGATCAGCCATTCATTAGCTGCCCACTGTACAGGACTATGACTCTGTGTGCACTACCAGCATGAGAGGCCAGACATGCATATAAGACATGCAGAGATACATGCTGATGATTGTCAGGTTAGACTAACACAGGCTGACCTGTGTCAGGAATACATACCCCAAATTTGTCATACATAGTACCAGGCATACCTTCATCAACTGCATAATGATTGAGTGGATGTGGCAGGAATGGCAGGGGCAACAGGTGCTGATAGCTGAATCTGTTGTAGTTAAAGTAATGGCTAAGCTTGTGAGGGACCTGGTGCCAGCACTCAAGTAACCTCCTCTGTATGTGTGAGCCTGCGGTCCTACAGAACACCCAGGTAACATGTATGAAGGCTAGGTGGCTGTGTCATGGGTATGTATGCAAGGTCACACTGTCTGCCACAATTGCCCCTCACACACAATTTTACATGTAAACACACCTGATAAACATGTACATATACAGCTGTAACTTGGCTATGAAAAGGTCACTGTGCTTCCACCCCACCTTACTTATCATTGTTACTGTCAGCAGGCCCACAACCTGCATCCACACAGACACCTAGAACACAATCGGAATACAGTACGTGACACTACAGTAAGGCAGCAGTACTAACAGCAATAGTGCCTCATGGCTAACAAGGTACATGCACCTCAATATGGACTTATAACTACTACCAGCAGACAGCACCTTACACAGCATAACATTGCTACACTGTACTATAGTCACCCTGTGCATCAGATCCATATGAGAATGACAGTGCATCAATGGTATGGATAACAGGTTTGTGGCACAAGTATCATCACATGCACAGGGTGTGATGTTGAATTGCCAGAGGCCTAAGCTGAACCATATGGCTGACATTGCGTGTGTGTGTGTGTGTGTGTGTGTGTGTGTGTGTGTGTGTGTGTGTGTGTGTGTGGAGGGGTGATGTTCATCTGGGCCATGCAGAGGGGCTGTGTGTGTCTGGTGGTGACTGGCTTGGGATAGAGATGTGTGTTTGTCTGCACACCATCAAGTGATATGGATGCCAAACACAGGGCTATGTTGGACAGCTGTCGATACTATAGGTTCATAGGCAAGTACTAGGCTATTGGCCCTATGGCCTATATAAGCCTAGCCAAAAAGGTACCCTGGCTTTCGCCACCCAATAAAATTATTTTCCTGTGCCCCTGTTGAACAGAGCCATGGAAGTGATCCCTGGGGTGAATTTCCTATCTCCCATCCAATCATCACATATTTTTCTTGAAGAGTGCTAATAAGGAGCTTTGTTTGATATAGATAGGTAGTTTGTTCCAGAGAATAGGAAGTCTCTGGGACAGGAATCTATCCCTCCAGCATGTTCTGTTTATTGTGGTGACAAGGTTTAGCTCCCTAGAGCGTGAAGCTCAGAGGGTTTGGGATTTCTTTAAGTCGACCATGTCCAACAACTCTGGGTTTGACATAGCTTTGTATGTTAGGCAGAGATCGCGTCTGAGTAGGCGATACGTGAAGGAGTAAAGCTGGTGTTTTTTTGAGACAGTCTGCGTAGGGCATCTGTTTGAGGCCAGTAATCCTCTTTGTGAGGTATTCCTGTGGCCTTTCCAGATGTAGATGTCTTGTAAGGTACATACCAAAAGGGGCGCTGTATTCAATAATGGGTCTAATGAGTGATGAGTAGAGGGGAACAATGACCTCTTTTTTCCTGGATGAGAAACCTTTTGTGATGAGGTGTGCCACATAGCAGGATTTCCTGACTACTGTGGCAATGTGATTATCAAAGGAGAGACCACTATCCACCTGTGTCCCAAGAACTCTTATCACACTTTTGGTATCAAGTAGACTACTGCCTATGTGATAGTTCATGGGTACAGAGTTTTTACCAAAAGGGATGACAATGAACTTTTTGGCATTGAGCTTGAGGCCATGGCTTTGACACCTGGCATCTGTCTTAGTGAGGCCCTTTTGTAGGATGGCCACATCATTAGGAGTTTCTATTATGGCTCCTAGTTTGCAGTCATCTGTGAACTTCATTAGCTAAAGACCTTCTGTGTTAGGCTGTACTTCACAGTAGAAGACACCAAACAGGAGAGGACCCAGGACTGAACCCTGTTGTACTCCACTTGTCACTGGTCTGAAGTCGGATTTGGAGTCTGCTACTTTCACAGTGTGGGTTCTGTCAGTGAGCCAGTTGGCAACCCATCTTGTGACATAGGGATTTATACCTAGTTTAGTTAGTTTATCTATAATTCTAGAGTGCCTTGGCAAGATCTAGATAGGCTGTGTGAACCACCTTACCCTCATCTATGGCTTTGGTGAATGCTTCAAAGAAGTCTATCAGGTTTAAGAGACATGATCTGCCTTTTACTAACCCGTACTGGGTGGGGTCCAGAGTTTGGAGATTACCAATGTCATTGTTTGTAAGTTCCATGATGATACGTTCTGTAGCCTTGCAGACCAGGCTCATCAGGCTAATGATGTGGTAGTACCTGGGGTCTGTGGTGGCTCCCCCTTTGTGAAGTGGGATAACTGTCACTGTGCACCATTCAGTTGTCACAAAGTCTGAGGTGAGGCTATGATTGAACATGGTGCTTAGGTAGGGTGCCAGTTCTTTCTGTAGTTCATGTAGAATGCAGCCTGGGATGTTGTCCGGTCCCAATGGATGCTGCGTTCTTGGCTTTGGAGAGTGTGTTTTTTACCTGTGCAGCAATGATTACAGGAACTTTGCATTCTTCTGGTATAGAAAGTACATGGCAGGATGTATGGTTTGCCATCTACTGGCAGGGATGCGGTAACTTTCTGCCAGGAATATCTCTTGCACTGCCAGGCCCAAAGACAGATGCAGTACTACTCCCGGATGGTGACTGCTGTCTACTAAATCCGTGTCCCTGATGGGACTGGCCAGGACAATGTGCCTATGGCCCGCTCTAGTGTTGTGTGGAAGGTACCCTCCCTTTAGTAGTGCTGTTAGTACTGCCACTATGGAACTGTGAATGTGCACGGCCATGTGGGCTCACAGCTGATCATGTTGCCCACCTACGTCCACCTGGCCGATGCCCTACTCTCACCACATGCTCAACCACAGACAGTGCACAGTCAAGTAGTGACAATGTCTCACCCCAGTATCTATCCATGACATCAGCAAGATGATGTATAGCATCACAAATGCCATGGAGGTTGTCACACATGGCAGGGAGCACTGCATTCATGACCCTGAGCATCTGTCTAGTGTTGCAGTCAATATGCACCTGTGCCTCCATGATGGACCATAACATGCATCTGGTGACACCTGGTGTGGCACTTGTGACAGGGGCTTGATGGGCAGCAGTCCTCTGTTTTGTACCCCTGTTTATGTGCCTGTGTGTGATCTTGCCTGCTCTCTTCCTATGGCTGGTGTCTACATTCACACTCACCATACTCAACACACTAGCCTGTTCCATGCCACCACCCTTAACCTGTCCATTATCCGTGGCTGATGGGGACTGGGTATGTGTGGTCATACTGACTGTGTGTAGGGACATGTTGGGTGAAAGTGGGATACCAAACAATGGCATGGATTCAGGCACCAACAATCCCATCTGTGCCTCACTATGACCACCATCATCATAGGAGTGCTCTAAGACACTGACATCAGATTATGAGGGGGAGGGACACCAACCCCTGTGTTCACCTGTGAGGGGAAGACTACATATGTGAGTTAATACCCTGTAGTATTATTAATAATCCAGCAACCACTCCGACTCCAATAACTAATGCCCAAATGTTTTATTCACAATACCACAATAAAATAAAAAATACATCCAGGTCATCAGACTTCATATATCTAACTTTATCATCACATCTTATTTCCTCTAACAATACCTTTTTGTCCTTAGTCAAATTAAAAACTCTCCTTTTATGTTCATTAAGCTTTTTGTATATTTCCTGAGAACATACACTTTCAAAGGAACTTAGAATAGGTAGTAACGGGGGTTATAACAACTTTTTTTCCTTATCATATTCTTTTTCTTGTGTGTATTTCCTTCATTACTATCTCTGTTTAACACCTTAAGATTTAGTTTCCTAACAAATATTTTCAGTTCTATTGAGGTTTTACTAATATCGTCTCTAACCGTAGGAACCCGTATGGGTGGTATGAATCAAAATGTTAATAATAAACAGATTAATAATGTAAACTCGTATGACACTGAATTTCCACCATTAAGAAGATCAGAAAGGATTTTTAATAAAAATCAAGGAAGATTAGAAAAATCTGATTTTTTAGGGGACATGGGGGAGGGGAGATTTCAATACAATTATCGAAACCCAATGAACCGACGAAAGAACAGTTACGAATAATTGAGGTGACAAATGTGAACAACCCATATGAAGACATTACTTCTGATGATGGATTAGTATTTTTCTACAAAGGGTTTAAGGTCTATAATTATGCCGGATTAGAGCTGAGTAAAGGTTTGTTTAATTTATTAATGAAAGGGTTAAAATTTGTTCCTACGGTTAGAGAAGATATTAGTAAAACCTTAATAGAACTGAAAATATTTGTTAGGAAACTAAATCTTAAGGTGTTAAACAGAGATAGTAATGAAGGAAATACACACAAGAAAAAGAATATGATAAGGAAAAAAAGTTGTTATAACCCCCCGTTACTACCTATTCTAAGTTCCTTTGAAAGTGTATGTTCTCAGGAAATATACAAAAAGCTTAATGAACATAAAAGGAGAGTTTTTAATTTGACTAAGGATGAAAAGGTATTGTTAGGGGAAATAAGATGTGATGATAAAGTTAGATATATGAAGCCTGATGACCTGGATGTATTTTTTATTTTATTGTGGTATTGTGAATAAAACGTTTGGGCATTAGTTATTGGAGTCGGAGTGGTTGCTGGATTATTAATTGTTGTTTTATCCACTCTTCACCCTTGGCTTTTACCCTGTAGTATTATGTTTGCTGATACACGCACGCTGATACACGCACACACACACACACACACACACACACACACACACACACACACACACACACACACACACACACACACACACACACACACACACACACATTCCTGATACAGTCTGGCACAGCTGTGACACCTATGGGCCCTTCAAGGCAGACCTTACGGTAGTTCTGGCTGCCGCAATCCTTCTCTTTCACTGCTACTGTAAGGCCCTCAACAAAGGATGACAAATTCTACTGTGTGATGGGCCTAGTAGCAGAATGGTAATTGTGGCCAAGACAAGGCTATTGGAGTGAGCTATACAGTGTCACCAAGTGCATATGCACATAGTGTATGAACTGACTTACTGCTATACAGACCACACACAATGACAAGGTGTAATGATATGCTATGATAACTGATATAAGGACAAGGCTATACACTATTACTGCAGTACCTACACAGTTCAGACTCACAGGGATTCATTTCAAACAACATTGCAGGACAGTCTGCAATACATATAGGAAACATGTAAAGTACTAGGTGCATAACCTCATAAGATGATACCAGGCTATTGGCCCTTATGCCCTCATAAGCCAGGCCCAGACTTTTGCCCTTTTCCCTTCCAAGCCAGCACCTGTTTCCCCTGTCCAGCTGGAACACCTGTGGGATCCCAGGGGTGTCCCATCTGTTTCCCATGCAGTTGTCCAGCTTCTACTTCAAGAGGGCTATACATATACTCTGCTAGACAGGGGGAGGGAGTGTATTTTACAGACAGTGTATTGTGTGGGACTCTACACTATCCCGCCAATAAGTACTATACATGTCACAGACCAGGTGAGGGCCTTGCTTGCATGACGCGTGAGTGGGGTTTGTCTTACAGATATGCAGAAATGCCATCAATGCGGGTTTGGAAATGGCCTTGTATGCCAGACACAGGTCACCTATGATCAGTCTGTATGAGACTGAGTACAGGGACAGGGCTTTCAGCCTACCTGTATTGGATAGGTGTTACAGACCCTGGATTTGCCTGGTCAGCAACCTTTGTGGTCTCTGCAACTGCTGCATTTGCTTGGCAAGGTACATGCCAAAGGAGCCATTGTACTTGGTAATGGATCTGATAAGGGTGGAGTACAGGGATGTTGTGGCCTCCTGGTTCCTGGATGACATACCCGTATTTGTGAGGTGGGCCATGTAGACAGCCTTCTGTACAATGGTGCCCACGTAGTGGGAAACTGTCAGGTTACTACCAACCTTGGTGCACAAGTTGCCTCACACCTGATTGCATGCTCAGTGCATTATTACTGTCATAATTATGTGGATGACATCTGCCACAGTAGGGAGAATGATGCCTCTCCTGGCATTCAGTTTGCAGAATTGCTTCTTGCACCAGTCATTAATTGGGTGAGAGCCACTTGGGGGATGCTCACATCAGTAGGGGAATGTAAGACAGTGGCCATCTTGCAAGCATCTATACACCTGGTCAGCCACAGACCACTGCTTTTGTCCTGTACCTCAGATACGTATATCTGAAATAGTAGAGGCCCCCAGACCAATCCTTGGGGTACACCGCTTTGGAAGACTCTACTACTAGAGGTGGGTTCCACTACTTTGACTGAGTGTGTACAATCATTGGGCCAGTTAGCTACCCATCTGGTAACATATAGGGTGATGCCTAGCTGTGTAAGTGCATGTATCCTGGCCACCTGGGGATTATTGTGAGAGAAATGGGCTAGGTGAAGATAGGGATTGTTCACCATCCTCCCCTCGTCCTTGTGTTTGTTGACCACTTCAAAGTGGTCAACCAGGTTTAACAGGCCTGATCTCCCTTTGACAATACCATGCTGTGTGGGCTCAGGCATTTTGATGTTGCCAATGTCCCTCTTCATAATATCCTTGATATTTCCTTCCATGCCCTTGCTGAAGAGGCTAGTTAGGCTGATGTGCATATGATTGGCTGGGTAAGTGGATTGCTCTGCCTTTGTGTGTAGGGATGACAGTGGCTGTCCTCCGTGCAGATGGGATGACACCGGTACTCAGGCTTTCATTGACTACAGTGCAGAATGGATCTGAGAGCCCATACCTGTGTTCATGTAGGATGCAGACAGGGATGGTATCAGGCCTATGGAGACTTCTGTGTTTTGCCTTTGAGAGGACATTATGGACCTGCTTCCTGATGATTAGGGGAGGGAGGCAGGTGCTGTGCATGCACATGTGCACTGATGGCGGGACAGGGAGGTGATGTTTACACTTCACCTGTCTGCAACTAGTTGCCTATATCTATGCTGTATGTGTATGTGGTGTTATTGACCACCACTACTGAGAAGATGTGTGTGCTGCCTCTAGGATTGCAGACACATGTGTGGAAGGCCTAGTGATTGGCCTTGGTGGAAGTGTCCAGTTTGCACTCAAAGATAGCCTTAGGGTAATTCATCTGTGACCTTATTTGCTTGTCCAGACCTAGGTGACATTGCTTTCAATAAGGCACCTGTTCCTTCTTGGCCCTGTCCAGCAATTATTTCCACCTATTATGGTATTTGTGTATTGCTGCTGTCCACCATGGACATTTACCCTACCTTGATGGAGATGATGTCCTGTCAGGTATTGCTGAGTCCATACAGCTATGTAGGTGCCCACATAGTATTGCGGTGTGAGCCTGGACACTACTGCTAATTCCAACTGATGGGACATTGGCTGTAAAGCTACTTCTACTTGCTCTGAGGAGATTTATAGTCATTTGTGTAAAGTTAATTTTGTGTGACCCTGACAGGGGAGCAGGGGAGATGGTGACCTGAACAGTGATGGCTATGTGGTCAGATCTTACCAAGGAGGATGACACTGTAAGAGTACTACAGTGGCTACTCATGTTGGTTAGGACCAGATACAGGATATTTCCACCTGTCGTAGGAGTGTTGACCAGCTGATCCACTGCATTCCCATTGACAAAGCAGAGGAATCTCTGTGCATTCATGTTCAGGTGGCACAGGTCATGCACACTATGGTTGGGTAGTTGATGTCACTCAGGACCAGGGTAGATGATTGAATCCTGACAGATTCCAGCAAGTCCCAATAAGTGTGGTGGGTGTCCATAGTCATGGTTGGAGGCTTGTAGCTAGCTAGGGGTTGTGTCAACTGTTAACTGCACTCGGGATGTCTCCCATGTGTCATACTGTTTAGCCAGCCTGGAGATGTGTATGTGTATGATAATGTTCAACACTCCACCTCCTGTGGCTTTGCAGCCCTCTATTTGGGGTCTAAGCATATGATGTGATGAGTAACCTGGCAAGGTTAGTGTGTTCTCCACAGAAGGTGTCAGTGACTGCACAAATGTCGGCATCCTACAGGACAAGGTACGCTTGCATTCACATGGGTTTCATGCTAAGACACCTAGCTCCTGTTAGAGAAAGACATCTGCACAAAGGCACATGTCACTGGTGGGGAAAGACTGGAAAATAGTGTCACTTTATGAATCTATCTGAAACACATGTAGTTGCCAGCAAAGACGGTGTCACATTCACAGGTCTACTCTGCAGGATATGATATCTGACAATCAAATGTATGCTATTATCTTATGAATTCAGCCTTTAATAGGTTGCCAATGATGTGACAGACAATACACAACTGTATGAGGCATTCACTACAAATATGAGCCAGACATATGGTCAGTCTGCAAAACTCTTGACATTTGTCAAGTATGGGCTCAGTATATAACATACATTTCAACACACACTTCTTCGCCTGTTGTGTACTATGCACATACCCTATATAAGACTCTTACATTTGTAGGACAGGCATATGTATCATAGTAGCATTCACAGGTGACATATGAATATGTACAACATCCCAGGTAGCTGGCCTAGCAGTGTCACACTCAGTATCAGACAACAGACAATCCAGTAGTAGCCACACATGAGCTGACCTTTGCTGGGGTGACTCAGGGGTCAGAGATGTGATCCATGTCAATGCAGACAGAGCAAGCAGGAATGGCCATATGTGCTGGACAACAGCATAGGAGTCCAGCAGGTCTTGTTGCAACCTAGTGTTTAACTTCCTATTAGGCATTATTGCATCCCCCCTTCTGCATTCCATTACAAGCTTACGTGATTGACATACCTGTTATAGTGCTGAAGAGTTTCCTCAGAATAATGGTAATATTAGGTTTGTGTAGTCGCAGTCAGTTTTTGTGTAGATGGGTTCAGACCTGTGTTGCCTAGGCGGCAGCTTGCCTTTTGTAGGTAATGTTCATGAGGAGGTGATGGCCTGTGCACCAGTGTCTCCCACTTGCTACTTGCATCCAAAGCAGCTGTGTTGTCTTTCCATTAGCCAATGCCATAGCAACACAGTGCTATAATTAATTCCTTCATGTGGGCCTTGCCACTTTTCCTTGCCTGGGTGGAGGACATTATGGAGGTGTGGAGGCTACAGCTTCACAGATGGTAGGTGGAAATACCTCTCATTACAAGACATGTGGAGACAGCCTAACAACATGGGGGACAAACTCTAGAATTGGATACAGATTCTAACTATTGCTCTTATAGGCATAGAAGATTGCTAGATTAACAGGGTTTGTCTGGACATACATTTTCTGCGTGACTTGACATCTGAGAGTGATATATGTCTGACATACCTGTCAACTGTCCAGATGTCCACAAACTGCCCAGAGATTTACCTGTTATGTTTGGTTTGTTCCTCAGACAATATCTGTTTTTGAGAAATCAGTAGGATAATGTGAGGATTGTAGTTAGTAAATGTTAACATCCATTAGTGTTTCAGACATCATATCCTTCAGGGATGTTATGTTACAACAAACCCTGCAACATCAGCAACTGCATCAGTTTGTACACCATTATGTGAGATATGTCCCCCTTTCTGGCCCCTGCCCCCCATGTATGTCATGCTTCATCCAGATGTCTTGCAGTAAGAGGTTCAGAGTTATGGTATATCATTATTAAGTGACTGTACTCCTGATATCATCCCAGTGACTTATCAGACTCCTGAAAGTGGTATGTGGCAATGGCCATAAATATGGCCTCACACCCTGGACATTCTGTAGAAATCTGTACAGTTGAGAGTTATGTATGTCTGTCCATTGTTAACAGACCATCAAGATTGTGTAGCAGTGATGTGTGTAAATGTCTGTTGGGCTGAGTAGGGAGAGTAGCAGATGTGAGTGTCATAGATCATTTTCTATCTGACTGTGCATGCTGCTACAGTTGCTAGTGGTCTATGTTTGTAGGGGCAGACTGAGAAATGTCCTGTAACACCTCAAGATTCCCAGTAGACTGTGAGTTGGGCCAGTATATGTCAGTGTAGTGTGTGACTGGCAGTCAGGATATGTTTCTTCAAACAGTCGTACTCTAGAGTTCATTTGGGGTACTGGTATGTTGCTATGACTGTGGTGCAAATGGTTGTGGGTGGACATTTCCATACCAATATCTGCTTTTTCCTACAGTTCCATCCCTGTAGTGCATGACATATTTGTAAATACAAGTGTAATTCCCCAGAGCTGATTTGGGGTAGTGTCGTGTTGGTCTTACTGTGGTTCAGAATGTGCTGCATGTAATAGTTGGCAACTCTCACTGTTTTTTCTCTTCTGTTATATGACTGCAGTCATACCCCTCCACTGTCCAGATGTCTAGACACTGCCCATATGCATGGTTCATATGTTTGGTCTGTTCCCCATAACAGTTGTGGGTTTCTAACAAATCACTGGGATGATGTCACCACTGACATCAGTAAATGATGACATTCATTTATGTTTCAGACCTGGAATCTATCAGGAATTATATGTTAAATCAAACCATACTACTCTAACAGACTTCTACACATATAGCCGCCAGATCGTATAGAGGTACATTGCTGTGGTTGTAGTGCACAAGGTCTTAAAGTCAAGACTTGGAAGTGCTGACATTTTTCATTAATGTTAAATGACCAGAATATATGATATTTGCAAAAGCATTACAAATTCCCATAGCGCAGATGATGTAGTGGTACATTGCTGTGATTGAAATGCCAGCATCCTGGGTTCAAGACTGGACAGGGCTGGTTGCTTTGTTGCTAGGCTGAATAAGTGCTGATAGAGATAGAGTGATTAAGGCACTTTTAAGCAGTTGTAAGTGAGTTTGCGTGCTTTCACACAGAGCTAAGTGATGCTAACAGATGGTTAAGCCCACTTAGCACTGCTTACACCCCCGCTAATTTTAATTAAAGAAAAGAAAAAAATGGTTATAGGAAAGTAGTGAAATGGGGGCAAGCAAGCAGTAAAACATTAGGAAAACCAGCTAGGGATGTGCAGTATGGGTGTAGGAAAGTAACACAGCTCTACATTTCTTCTGCAGCAACAGCTATGAATAATGTGTAGAATTTGGAATTTACAGCCTCACACCCCACAGGGAGAGGTGTTGGCAACAGAAATCCGTAGAACAATTTGTGGGTTAGATTGATTAATTTCACTGTACATGGGGCAAAATATACATCTATGTATGGGGCAATGATTTTTTTGTGGGACAGATGTCCTTTTTTTTTTTTTAGGTGAGATTGGGATGTTGGGGAAGGGCTGTAGGTATGTTTGGGGAGGTAGGTTTTATAGGATAGGTAGCATTTAAAGACAGACATGACACACAAGACAGTAGACAGGGGTAGTATATGACACATGAGGGGGTTAACACCTTGGACAGGGAAGGTGGTTGGGAATCAGAGGCCTATGAGCCCCCAAATGGATACAGTGTGTCTGAGGTCTCCACCCATGGGCAGTCACCACTGCACATTCATGGCCCGGAAAATGGCTGAGCTGGGGGCTGGACAAGAGGGGCAGCCTACCCCTCAAGGTCACCAGGTGGCCCTCCATCTGGCGCAGCTGCCCACCCAACTCAGAGTGGATGATGCTGCGCACCATACCCTAGCCCATCCTGTGGGTGACAGGCTCCTCTCTACACCTGCACCTGAGGGGGTCCATCCCCTAAGGCAGTTCCACCCAGAGGTGGCGCAAGACCAACGGAGGAGGATGTTCCGTGTTGGGTCCCAGACATGCTGGGGCCCAGTGCAACAGTCAGATGGTGTGGGACAGGCAGATCTGCTGGGATCTGCCTTCCCAAACATGATATGGTGTTGTGGTTTTCCCAGATATATTGGGTAGTCATGAGCAACACATTGCAAAATTAGTTATAAAAGCATGCATGGGTGTTCCAGTTAACAGAAACCAACAGATTTGAAACAGTTGCATAGCAAACAGAACACATGCATAAACATAACAACAGTAAGCATTTTACACATGTCCCAACAATAGGTTTTGAAAACAACATACCCATAGTATATGAATAATAATTATTGATGTAGATGACAGGTGGAGGGAGAGAATAAAAACTCCATTAACAACTGTATCGGCTTCTATATTTCACAACAGTACTGCTCAATACTCTACTGATCTGCCCTTACTTTACATCTACCTATGACCCATAGCTTCTGTGGCACATACATACCTGTTAGACTGTTAACCTATAATGGTACGGAGCAGACTGGCTGAACTGTGGCTACTATACTGGAGGGGGCTTTTACATGTCAGGGTTGCATACTTGGTAAAGAAGGAGCACCCTGCAATGATGTTGCGTGAGTCTGCTACTAGTATAGTTCACTTGGATTCTTATCTTTGCCCAAGGTGATTGGCAGCAATAACCACTAGCTGTGACAGCATGACACTTGAGAGACATGTATCTGGAAGAGGGCATGGTGTATGTACCTATCCTGCTGTCATTTACAGGCATGGTGTTGGACAGTGGGGCAGTTGTACATGGTGTATTGTTATACCCTTCAAACAGCTACTACAAACATTTCATTACTGTAAGACCTGTGGAGAAAATATCAGTTACCACTATCTGACTGTTTTAACAAATATTCCAGATTTCTTGAGTGTATATATACACATATCTCAGTACCACTCCCTGGATTCAAACCATGTTTGGATGTGCTAAAATGAACTACAAGGCTGCATCACACTGGGCTACTGGGGAGCTTCTGTCACTTGTTTGACTGTTTTCTGTCTAATACTCTGTGGGTTAGAAAGTCTGATCATGTAATCCTGAGATTCATGCATAACAGATAGTTACTGTACTGTGTAGTAATCTTTTGAAATTACACGATCTGAAAAACAAAGGTTAACACAAGGCACTGCAGCAGGGGACACACTATAATATATTTGACATTAGTATTCAGGGTTCAGGTCTTAGTGCATAACATATGTCATATTTCATGTATATTTTGATTTACAGCTCCACAAGCTACTGTTTTGCATACTCGCTGATTCTCAGAACAACCTCTGTTAATTCATGCTGTCAAAGCCGTATTTTCTGTGCAGAACCTGCACACATTCTATTTCTACAACAACATATCAGAATAAACATAACAGTTGGTGGTTTAGGTTTTTATTGTAGTTATATGACACCCTTTGCCATCATTGGACCATTCTGAAAATGCTGCGGTCAGCTAAGCAGTGCGCAAACCCGCTAAGCTGAATTGAACAGTGCTTAAAGGGGTAATTGCTGAGCATTGCTTAACAGTGCACAAATCCATTTAGCTGAGCTGACTGCTACTTAGCATTCACATTTAAGTAATGCTTACACTGGCTAAGCATTGCTGAGCACTGCTATCCATTGCTCACTTTTCATTTTAGAGAAATATCAGGATACTGACTTAATTAATAATTACTGACATATTAGTAAGTGTATATGATTTACTTTACATGATGTCCCTCTGTGTGCTTTCATTACAATACCATGGGGTGTGACTATACTTTATGAGACACTTGTGTATACATGGATGATTTCACATGTTATATGCACTCATACTTACATTTTAGACAAGCTACACTACCCTGGTTGACAAATATCAATTACTACATAATTTAAAATTAAAATAATAATTTTAGCACTGCTTTTCCATGTAAAAATAAAGTGACTGTCTTAGTACTCGAACAGTGCATGCCTGCATGCAAAGCCATATCTGTACTCCTTGTCAGTCCCAGTAAGGTAAATTGTAAAGGGATACATAGGGACATATTTTAATTCTTAATCTTATAAATGTAGGAAGTGTGACTGTGGTTTTCTAGCAAATCATTGGCAAATCATTTAGTACTCAAACAGTGAATGCTTACATGCAAAATTGTATCTGTACTCCTTGTCAGTCCCAGTAAGGGAAATTGTAAAGGGACGCATAGGAACAGATTTTAATTAATAATCTTACAAACTTAGGAAGTGTGACTGTGGTTTTCTAGCAAATCATTGGCAAATCATTTAGTACTCAAACAGTGAATGCCTGCATGCAAAGCTGTATCTGTACTCCTTGTCAGTCCCAGTAAGGGAAATTGCAAAGGCACACATAGGGAGAGATTTTAATTATTAATCTTACAAACTTAGGAAGTGTGACTGTGGTTTTCTAGCAAATCACTGGCAAATCACTTGGGGCTTAAGTCAGAACATACTGACAGACATTTGAGTTTAAGACTTCATACCCTTAAGGAAATCCGTGCTAATGCAAACCTTTTATTCTATCAACTTTCTGGATTTGTAAGTGCAATATTTAAAAAGTGTCCCTATTTTTGTGCCTTTGTCCCCCGCCATTATTCATGGCTTTGTACTGTTTTTTTTGCTCTAGGAGGTTGAGAGGTATGTGAGGCAGGTATCTGGGCATTCTGCGGAAACCTGTACAGTTGAGGGCTAGGGCCGTATGGCACTTTTACAATGGCAGACATTTGAGTTTCAGTCTTTATACCCTTCAGGAAGTCCATGCAAATGCAAACCTTTTATTCTATCAACTTTCTGGTTTTCATGTGCAATATTTAAAAAGTGTCCCTATTTTTGTGCCTTTGTCCCCCCATTATTTATGGCTTTGTACAGCTTTCTTTCTGCAGATGGTTGAGAGGTATGTGAGGCAGGCATCTGGGCATTCTGCAGGAACCTGTACAGTTAAGGGCTATGGCCATATGGTACTTTTACAATGCAGGGAGTGTGTGACAGAACCTGTCATACACCCCCTGCATTGATTTCTTGCTCACCTGTCCATTTCAGTGTCCGCAGACACTGAAATACTCATTTTATTTGATTTTAGTGTTCACGGACACTGAAATGCTTTTAAAAAAATGCTGTACAGCACTTTGAGTGCAGGGGCCATGTTAGATGTGCATGCACTACCTAAACATGCCCTCTGCACTCAGCAGTGCTCATGTCCATTTAGCCTTAGCAGCAGCGCATCTTCATGAATATGCAAGGTGCGCTGCTGTTAAAGCTAAGAGTAAACAGACACGGTTCACTCCATGCAGGAATAGTACTATTCCTGCATGGAATTTATTGAATCCAGGGGTCTTTCTTTTAAAATATAAAAGTATGAGATAATGAATGCATTTGATTAGTTATTTATCATTATTATTTTAATGTTTTTACTGGTTTTAATATTTTTAATAATTAGCAAATTATTTTGTGAATGATGTTCTTAGTGTAAGGGGTCATGCGACCCTGTCAAGTGTTTTTAAACAGATAATTGCATTTTAATACTGGTCATTTTTTAGGTGTTTTTTTTTTTTTTTGGGGGGGGGCTAACTGTAGAGAATGAACATTTAGTCTTGACAAGAGTGGATTCTTAAGGCAATCCATATTATACTAAGCCAAAACACAAAGAGATGATGGATTCTTTAAATTAATTCTTAATGTTGATTAAATGTTATACTGAACGTTTATATTGAGTGACTCTGTTTTTTGGTATGAAAATGATTTAACAAATAATTAACAAAGTGTATTTCTAAATTTACTGCTATACATTTTGTTTAATAAGACTATTAATATCACCTTGCATTTTATTACTTGAAGTGAGTAAGAAGTCTAAAGTAAACAAATACAAGCATGATAACAATGCTAATTCTTTCTTACACCATATATGAAACATAGGGCACTGTTCATAACATACACAGCTGTGTACTTCGAAGAGTTCAAGTACACAATTGCTATGTAAAAGGGGATCACCGCATAATCTGTTCTTCATAACCCCATATTAATTATGAACTACACTATAAAGTAGAGTCAAAGATTTTGGGGGTGTGATTGCTGATATAGCATAGTAAATATTGGTGGTGGTGCTGCGGTAGTGTTGTTGCCTCTCAGTAAAGACGCTGTCTCGTTCGATTCTCAGCTAGTGCGTCTTCTGCGTAGAGACATGCGTGAATGGGTGTACCTTCATTGAAGGTTGTGCATCAGGGCTGGTAACTCGGCACATAAAAATCAACTACCAATCATTAGTGGACCGGAGTTCCGCTGTGGCGACCCCTAACCGGGAAAAGCCTAAAGACACAAAAGTAAATAATAATAAGTGCAAAGTTTAAGAAATGCTGATGTGCTAGTCAGCATAACATAGCTAATCAATATTTCTTGGTCATTTTCTATAATGAAGAATATTAGAAAACGACACACAATTATACGTATAACTTTAGGCTTTACACAATGACAAAACCCAGCAGGAAATTTGAGGAAAACAAGGTAAAATTTAAAGGAAAATGGAAAAGTTTCCATCTGAATGGACTAAGGGTTGACTAATAATTTTGCTGAATGAGGTAAACACAAACATGAAAAACTGGTGACTGAAATAGTTGCAGGAAAACATATAGATTAAAGAGAAACATATGCAGTGATTATTTTAAGCATAGACTCTGGCATATTTGTTGTGAATTGGAGAAGCATGACTTAGACATATTGCGACAGAAAACATATGCAGATTACATGGGGATGCAGAGTACAACCGGAAGGGAAAGGTATTTCCTGGGAAATGCCATTTCCTGGCAGATGCCATACCTCTCACAAGAGAAGAGAGAGACTAAAAAAACATATGGAAGAAAGTCATCATCAGAAGTAATCTACATGCTTTTATCTGAAAACACTGGCTTGGCATTCAGAAGCACTTCATTGGAGAAAAAAAAACAGTTGTCCCTTCCATCAACCCATCAACAGAAGTGCAATTTCCATACCAGTCAACAGAAAATTACTGAGGCACTGCACAAATGTGTGTGTGTGTGTGTGTGTGTGTGTGTGTGTGTGTGTGTGTGTGTGTGTGTGTGTGTGTGTGTGTGTGATTGTAGTGTATAAATGAATGTCTGAGCCTGGGTGTCTGTCATGCCTTCACAAAACCTTAGACAATAGAGCAAATTCTGCAATATTTGTGTATGAGGGGGGCACCGGACACCAGTGATACTTTTTGGATCTTGCCATGAAAGCACGTAAAAAGATAACAGAACAAAGTTTTGCAGCACTAAAGATGTTGGTTGGGGGAACACTGAAGACAAGGGAAACTCTTTAAATTGTGCCATAAAGGAAGTGAAATAAGATTCAGTCGATTTACTGTTGCCATTCACAAACATCTCTTAAACAGAGATATAGCCCTATGCACTACCAATAAACACTGGGAATCCTCTTACACCTCTTACATATTGCCTCAACTCTTGGAAAAAAATTTAAAGCAAAAAGGAAGGCAGGTTTTGAATACTGTACTCTCAGCCTACAGCCAGCTCCTTAGTTGTGTATTAGTCCCTTATGCCACTACTGAATATAAGGGATACTGTTAACATATTATCATAAGTCTTTAAAAAAGGGGAAGTTTCAAACCTGCACCCTTGGCTCAGAAAGCAGCTTAAGAAGCCCAAGCCTTCATCCTTTATGCTAACTGAGGGGGCCTGCACTTTTTGTTTTTCCACTATAAAATACAAAACTCTAATTTACTCTGTCATTATTAACTGACTGCAATGGTCTGAGTTATAAGGAACAAGGTATGTAGAAGAGGCAAAATCAGAGGCAATAATAATTATTTGACCTTACTTAAAAAGCAAATAGAGCACCAGATCAGCCTTCATGATATACTTCATGAACAATAACAAGAATGAAAGTCTGGCATGACTGACAGACAATAAGGATCTATGATTTATGAGGGCAGGGACAAAATATGAACATACGTTAGGGACAGTCTGTCAACTCAGGGACAGGTAAGGGATATATGTCAGTGCATGCATATGGGAGAATGAATGGGGGGGGGGGGTACCTGTGCCAATTCAGTGAATGGGCTACCAGTGGGAATTTGAAGTCCTAATTTGCACTTGAAGTACTTACTGGCAGTTCAGAGGCATGTAAATTAGCTGATAATGAAGTATTTCTTCATTGTGGTTAACATGTTTTTTGAATCTGGTTTTTCCGCTTTCATGGAAACAGTCCCTTTTGGCTGCAACTCTTACTGTTGGTGAAGAGGTTTTTCTGAATCCCAGGGTATGTGTAGCAGTTCTGATTGGGCAACTTCTGCTCTTGGACATAGATTCTACTCATGAAGAACTTAGCATATATGTTTTTAATTCTGCTTTGTGCAACTGTGAAATGAAAGGAGAAGTCGAGAATGATGGTGAGTTCCTAACAGAGGGAGACAGGGGTAAAGTAAGTCAGAGATGCCTTCATTCAAATAATAATTGGCTTTCATGATGCAACAGATATAAAAACATCCATCAAAACAGTTTAGATGTAAGAAACAAAATTAGTTTCAACTTAACTTATCAACCCTGGAAAGAATTTAAAAGACTTTATGCAGAATAAATGACATTTTGTAATGCATGCTATAGTCAAGGGGCAGTTTATTAGTCCTTAGTAAAGACAAATATGACAGTATGCTCAATCATGGGTTACGCACTACTGATTATGAATGCTTCAAATCTTCTCCAAGATCACAATATAAGGTTCCTTAGCTTTTTAGACTAATAAGATATTTAAGCTTATGCATGAAATGCCTTTTGAAACCATAATTTTTTCACACTCCCTAAAATACACAGAAATGTGTAGAATCCTACATGTCACCTAACTGTGATCACAAACACACATGACTGGTATTCTGTTACACACTAGACTCAGGGGTTATGTTTTTGAATTGGATTCCTATATCTTAGATATGAGGGATTTCCAAAATCAAGTAAAGTGAATTGTTTGAAGTATACTTACTTTTGAGCCTTGGTAGATGTTACGCCATAACATATTTTGACTGCTTAGGTTCTGAGAATACAATCTGTGGTACAGGTTTTGCAACAAGGACCTATAGAAACATTTACTTTGAATGTATTATATTTTGTCAACACCATAATTACTTTGTATTACTTTCAAAATAAAGGGATGGCCATTAGTGCATCATTTGTGATCACTTCTAGTAATTTATTTTTCTTTTTTTATGGTTCATTTAGAGAATATTTATATTTACTTTCCTAATTTCTTTACAAACTAATCATCTTCTTTATGTTGCCAAATACACTGGCAATTCAGTTTTTATTTTTGAAACCAGAATACAACTTTCTATTTTTGTTTTTTGATTATGTGGTTTAACATTTACATGTATTCTATACTCTAGAATGGTTATGTTTTTGATATCAAACTGCTAGTTGTCACAGATATAAAAAGTGGACAAATGTTGTAGGACATAAACCAACAGATATCAACATGTTGGCAGTCATACCCCCACAGCTTCTTTGTACCACTTCCATATAATGTATTGTTATAAGTTACATGAAATAGCACAATAAAAGAAGTTAAGAAGCACTTTTTGAAAAGTTAAGATGATATGACATTGAATTATTGATAAAGAGTGTAACAGGTTAGCATGTGTATTTGAACAAAATCATTTACTCAGGATAAATATTAGAACACAGATCACGAGGGTGAAAAGAAGAAAAAAAAAAAAAAGAGAGACTTTTTTGCCCCTGTGTTTAGCTCCTCCACTGGGTGGTGCAGTGGTTAATGTTGTCGCCTCACAGCAAGATGCTCTCTGGTTCAATTCTTGGCAGGGTTGTCTTCTGTGTGGAGTGTGCATGTCCTCCTTGTGTTCATGTGGGTTTCCTCTGGGTGCTCCAGTTTTCTCCCACATTCCAAAGACATGCATCTGGAGCCTTTCTTCCCGGTCCTCTGCTGAAAATGGCTTTCTCCTACTCAGGCTTTCCCAGTAAACAAATGTTAAATAAA
Organism: Protopterus annectens; assembly: GCF_019279795.1. NCBI lineage: Eukaryota > Metazoa > Chordata > Ceratodontiformes > Protopteridae > Protopterus > Protopterus annectens. The sequence goes on along the minus strand of NC_056728.1, from coordinate 1,138,398,960 downwards.
TAAATATATAGAAAGCAGAGGTATGCTCAGAAGGAAAACATAAAGGGAAATGCAGATGGGGAAGGAAAGTAACATTTTTTTTTTTTTTTTTGCAGGGACAGGTTCCCTTATATTTTTTATATGTAGATAGAGGAGGGATGATGGGACAGTTAAAAAGAAAAAAGGGTGAGAAATATTGTGAGAAGGTAGGCAGCAAGGCAGATAAAAAGGGATAAAACAGTGCATTCATACAGGAGCCAATTGTTAGACACTAGTAGGGGACAAATGAGATATGTCAAAACCACAGATGCTAAGAAACTGGCTCCAATAAAGGCTGTCCCTTCCAAAATTCCTCTCTTCAGAGGAATAACTCATAAAGAACACTTCACCCCATGCACTTGAATAACCAAAAAAGAATATTTATTAACTCAACACAAAAAATTAATAAAATAAAACCAATAAAGTTAAACCATAAGTGGATTAAGATTTCATCAGAATCACCTTCTTACAGTGTTTCACCCATTTATATGTTATGTGTTTTAAAATAATCAAGTTCATTGGCCAAGACTTTAATTACACCCATTGTTAACTAATAAAGTGCAGGTGCAAAAACAATAGCAGTCATATATGCTATACAGCCACATTCTCTGGAATAAACCAGAATAATGGTAACTTATCCTGTCAGAGTTCATTGTATGCATAAAATATAATATATTAAAATACAAAAAAGTGCATACACTTGTACATGTGTATAAAAATATATAACAATATATAAAAAATAATAATAAATAAATAGGAATATGTCTCACAATATTAGGGTACACTCAAAAAACTAGAATTTATAAAAAAAGCCATAATGTAAATGTCAGCAACAGTAGAACCATAGTTAAAATTCTATAACTTACTCATAAATAAAGATATATATATATATATATATATATATATATATATATATATATATATATATATATTAATATAAATAAATATGTATATAAATTTATATAAATATGTAAAACTTGTGTGATATTGAATAGTTGGGTAGATGTATAAAAATATGTTTGTTTATAAAAACCCCGGTGTATACATGTATACATCAATTGTATCAGGGGTTTGTTCTTTTGAGGTTGAATGCTAATATTTTAAGGGCAGGGGAAATGGATATTTGGTCATTCAGCCCAAGAATGTTGCATGCATCCAATCTTAACTGCAAAACCATTTCCCTGAATTCTAGTTGGGTTTCCCAATCTCCCCCCTCTTTCATTCTGCTTTACTTCTTCCAATACCCAGAATTTGTAATCAGCCCTCTTGCATATTAAAAAATGTCTATACAGAGCATTGTTTTCGTTCTTCCTGTTGATATCATACAAATGCTCATATATCCATACTCTCAAGTTCCACTCTCTTCCCTACATAATATGCCCAGCATGCTGTACAGTATGCTAAGTACACTACTCCTTTGGTATAACAACTAGAGTACGATTTACTATGAACCTTAAAAGAAATGCTGGGTATGTCTAAGTCCTTCATTCCAGCTATAAAGGGACATTGGGAGCACCTACCACACTTAAAGGTACCAAGTTTTTGTACCCCTTCCCTAATTGTTCCCTTTTTATTTTCTAGTATATTCTTTAGGTTGTTATTTCTTTTGAAACTGTACCTAAGTGGTTTCTGAAAACATTCCACCTTAGTGGGCATCCTGCTAAACATATCCCATGTATTATTAATGCGCTTTTTTACCCACCCAGTATGAGCATGGTGTGTCAATTTCAAATATGGTAGCAGTAGAACAACTTGTTCTGTCCCCATCAAACTTATTTTAGTGCCATGTATATCCTCACTGATCAATAAGGGTAGGTACGTACATCCCTATCCCTGTATCATATTGTTCTTAATGGGGTTAATAAGATGATCCGGGTACCCTCTTTCATTAAACAAATGAGATATGTGCAAAGAAGCAAACATAAGACAGACGAGTAGCAGGGGATAGGGTAAAGTACAGGCAACATCCCCTTGCTGATCAACTGAGAATAGTGTTACTAGGACTAAGGAGATGCAGGTCCTGGGTCTAGGTATAGCCAGTGGTATGGACTACATCACTCACTGATGGCCCAATGGCAGAGACAAAACAAATTAGCAGATCCATGGTTTGCTGCAAGAGGGGTTGACGTGTTGACGAAGCATGTCAGTGTCTGGTCATCTAACACTTCCAGTATCAGCTTCAGGTCTAACTGAACCAGGGAAGATGACTAGGAAAGAATACATGCCTAGGAAGATTCAGACCACCCTCAAGTAAGACACTTCCTTCCTGCTTACCCACCTCAAAGCTGCAGGTAGCCTTGGTCAAGTCAATGTTGGGCAATGGATGACACATATGCACCTCGTCATTATGATCCTGACTTGCAAATGTGAGACAGAAAGATTGCCTGTGTCATAAGTGATTATTTAATAAAGATATTTATTTTTAAAAAAAAGGGGGGGGGGAACAGGAATTGAATAATTTTATGTAATGTTGCTTAGGTTATATGCTTTATAGCAATATATGTGAAGTATAATGTTTGTAAATGCGAACTTGTTAATACAGTTTGATTACTTTTATATAAATGTAAATTTGCCTATGTCATGTTCCAAGTTTCATGATTATATTTATGATCAAGCTATTCAGATTGAAACTGACCACCAACCTCTAGTTACTATTCTAAAGAAGCCTATGCATTCAGCTCCAGTGAGATTAGAAAGAATGATCCTCAATTTTCAAAAGTACAATTTCAAAATGGTCTACACGAAAGGCAAACTACTCTATCTGACTGATACCTTATCCAGATTGCCCAGAAATACAACAGAAGAGCTTGACACAGAAAATTTTGACTTTAATGTGATGGCAGGGTGTAATTTTTCTACCACTAGATTTGATGAGTTGAGAGATCACACAAAGAGTGATCCAATTTTGCAAAAGTTTAATCACTACATTAATGTTGGATGGCCGTCAAAGCAATCAAGTGTACCACCTGAAGTGCAAATCTATTTTCCTTAGAGATGAAATGTTGATGGAAGATGGCATTATTTTCAAAGGTCCTAAGATAGTTGTTCCTGCTTCCTTACAACATGAGTACATTCAGATTTTGGGTTGAGGTCACCCAGGGTCAACATCCACTAAGAGGCGAGTGAGAGAACTAGTATTATGGCCTTCCTTACTGAAAGGCATTGAAAAAGTGCTTTCTTCTTGTTCAGTATGCAGTAGTAGTAAACCGCATTTGCAAAGAGAACCACTTCATCTAAGTCTGGTTCCTGAACTACCTTGATCAACAGTAGCCACTGATATCTTTGAGTGGAACAATCAACATTACTTGGTATTGGTAGACTCTTATTCAAATTGGTTTGAGATTGACTTACTACCTAATCTAACATCTACTACTGTTATTATTAAGTTGAAATGTCATTTCTCAGTCCATGGTAGTCCACACAAAGTTATTTCTGACAATGGTACTCAATTTACTAGTCAGTTGTTTCAGAAATTTGCAACAGAATGAGACTTTCTACATGTTACTAGCAGTCCTGAATATCTACAGTCAAATGGTCTAGCTGAATGTGCAGTGCAGAGTGCAAAGCAATTACTTGAAAGGTCAAAGCGTGACAATACCGATGTCTTTTTGAATTTGCTTAATCTCAGAAAGGCAAACAAGAACTATGCTACCTATTAGTTCCAGTTTATTGAGGCCTAAAGCTAAGAAAAACAAAACCACCAAGGCTCAATTATTCAACAAGTGTTCTATCCAGAAGTCCAGCTATGATAAAGGGAGCAGATTTCTTCATCCGTTAATGGAAGGAGAGACAATGGGAATACAAACGGCAAAAGGTTTCGACTGGATTGGTCAAATTACAGGCATATGTGCCAAGCCAAAATCCTACCTTGTAGAATCTGAGGGTGTGGAGTACAGGAAAAATCTCAGGCATCTTCTTCTTGTACTAGAATCGTCATTGCAGTATTGTTCCTGTGATACAGACTCTAGATCTCAGAGTGAACCAGACGTTGCTCCCATTCCAGAGTGTGTTTCAATCTCTACTTCCATTCCTGAAGATGTTCCAAATACTTCTAAGGTTGAACATTCTGAAGAGACATCTCCAGTTGCTAAACCTAATTATGTCACACGATATGATCAGATATCCAGGCGCAGTGTAAAATACGCAGCAACATGGACGTAACTGTATATAAGTACCTAGTCTTGTATAATTGTATGACAAGGAGTACTACTTGTATTATCTGCATGCCAAATAGTTTCATAGCATTGTATGATCTGTTTCTCAAAGAGGGAGGATGTAGATCAGATTGTATGTGCTGTATCTTTAAGAAGCATATCAAGGACTGAACATGCACATATGAATACTGGGCATGTGCTATTCCCAGTGCCATTTTGAGAGTTCAGCCAGAGAGTAAGCATGTATGATTGCAGTAGTTAGTTTGTATACAAGTTACTTAAGCTGAAGTCAGTAAACTTCTATTGTGATGCGTTTGTACAAAATAAAGCTGCTCGAACAGAATGCACGAAGACTCTTCTATTGTGTCCAAAGTAGGAGAGCGACAGATACCATGGATAGTGTAAATTTAACACATTTATGAAGAAGTGCAACCTGTTACTCACTGTTATGACTTCACATCCCTGGGATAATAAATCTAGAGTAGTATGAATTTATTTACAGTCTTTTGTGAATTGTGTTCTCCATTACTCTAAATAAAATGGGTTAGTCATGTTATGTCCTAGTGCTCCATCGAAATGTGTTTTTACTGTATGTTTTGTTACAGTATGCTACTGATGTTCTGACATGTGTATTAACTGGGTCTATATTAAATGAACAAATGCTTAAAAGCTCGAATATGGTATTTTCGACACCTTTTAAGTGAACGTTTATTTACGCAAACACTTACATACCCGGAAATCATCTATTCGAAAAATATTGTTTGACTAACACCATTCCCCTTGTGCCATATGTCACGGGGCCATACACAAACAAACACAACTTCAATATCTTAATCAAGTGGTGGGCTGTACCCCCCACATCCCCCCTAACTAAATATACCAACTCCGAGATCACGCTACATTTGGAAAAAGGGTAATTCCCGATAACGGCCAACTTGAATAGCACAAGTGCATCACAGCTTCTACAGTAACTGGCTGTGTTTTGTATAACACTGACAGGAAATAAAATGCTACGATTTGCACATTTACTTTTTTTAAATTTCTGAGGTGTACAACACTTTACAATTTCAGTATGTTATTCGTTCGTACTGTTTACAGAACACAGTACTTAACGAATTATTTATATTTACAAAGCTATCATGCAGCTACTCACAGCATGAATGCCTTGACGTCAGCCAGAAGTTTCCTGAGAGATGGCCAACTATAACTTTTCCAAACTCCAAATTTAGACATTATGAGCTTTCACTAAACTGAATGTTCACTTAAAAGGTGTCGATAATACCGTATTCGACCTTTTAAACATTCGTTCATTTAATATAGACCTTATTAACTGGCAAATACTGCATTAAGATGACTTATACATAAAAAATGTATGCACACAGTGTAATTACAGTCCTTGTTATATGTTACGTGAGATACATTTAAACATTTGTTATATGTAAATAACTGCATTTCTGATTACATTACATCTGCTTGTCACATTATCGTTAACTGTTGTCTTGCCTTAACAGCCTGGGTTATGGATGAAAAGAGTCCTCAGAACAGCTTACTAACCTACTTAGCAAATGTAACTAACTAAATATATACATACATACATACATACATACATACATATAAAAGCAAATTCTAGGGCTAGTTTCTTAGAGACATACAGACTTAAAGTATGATGGATTCATATTGAGAGAAGAGCCACCATGTAATTTCCTTCACTGCCCTCAGAGACATATGGTTGGCATAATGGTTATGGTCTTCACCTCCCAAGTACATGGTTCTATCATGACCTCTGACCAAAGCTTGTGTGGAGTTTGCATGTTTTCACCATGTCTTGGTGAGGTTTCTTTTGCCTCCCTAAAACATTTTGGATGTTTCCTCCTCATCCTCACTCAAAAGTGAATGGAGTTGTGGGCAGCAGGAAAGACTCTATGCAGTGCCTATCTGGGGAAGAGCTATGCAGACCATCCACTATAGGTATCAACTGTTGTGTGCAGTATCCTCCAGATAGATGACATCAATCACACACTGTGTTCTCTGTCTGGGCTAACCAATTGATGGTGTACAATTGGCTCTAAGTCATTTGTTCATGTTGACTAATATTGCCCTGAGATGACCTAGAATCATACCTGGTAGATTTTGAGTGCAATAGGCTACCATATGGACCGGGGACTGATCAGACTGGGCAAAATTCTCATCACCCTGATAGGAGATGCATTGAAAATGTATATGCACATAGAGAGACTTAATTGTATGAATTATGACAAACTTAAAATGGAACTTTTTTCTACAGCTGGAATAACATCTGAAGTTAAAGTAATAGCATTTTACAAGTAGACCTAATGCTAACAAACTGGTAAGAATGCAGATGTATGATGTAAATATATTTTAAAACTACAGCTAGAATATGATAGCAATATTAAATTCAAAATTTTAGAAATCTTAGCAGTAGACAAATTAAAAAAAAAAAAAAACTTTGCCTAGTATTACAAGACAATGGCTATTGCAAAATGATTCCAAAAACTCTTAAGTAGTAACATTATTGGAATGCCAATTAGTTAATGATAGAATATTTAAAAGTGAGCACTCTTAATTCTAAGTCTAAAGTTGTAGTAAAAAATGTACTGCACTGTAGTAAACAGTCTTGTGTGAAAAAAATGAAGCAAGTGATATTTTAACTTATTCAAAGTTCTGTGTAACCAACACCGAAGAGAATGCCTGTAAAAGAAAAATGAAAACTGAAATGCAAGCTACAAATTATGCTGTTTCTTTGAAGCATGATGAAATTACAGACTAGAATAAATGAGTCAGCACCATGACCCTGTATTACAAGCTAGAAAATATGTACTATATTTTTAGATAGAAGGGACGGGGATGCTCAAGCCTTATTAAACTTTTCTTTGCTCTTGAGGTGAATTTCTTGGCATCTATGTCTTGGACAAATAATAAGTCAGTTACAATTGGCAGCCTGATCTTAATCCTCCATATCATGAGAGCATACTATATCTAAGGCAGTCTTCCCTGAGGATTCTGAAAAACATTCATGCATGCATTTATGCAAATGTTTATTTTTCTATGTTAATGGGTAAATCTCACTCAGCCAATGATCCTCTTATAAAATGATCTTGACTGTGGAGAAAACTTCTAAATAAGCAAAAATAAAAAGTAACAAGAAATAATAACATAATGCAGTACAGAAAAACTTTTAAGCATGCATAGCAACAGCACTGTGACAAAGTAACAAAAGGCACAGTAATCTAACAGAAAACAACAAAAAAATACAATGTTATTTTCCTTCATTACAAGCTATCAAAACCAAAAGTAAGCAGAAATAAGGAAAAAATACATTTTTATTGAAAACAGTAGGCACTGCATGTTTTCCAGATGTGCAAAAAATGTTTCTGCTGTTGTATATAACATCTGTCAGTTTTTACACCATCTGCCCATTAACCTCCCATTGGCATTATTTAATTCTCCCTCTAATCTTTCCTCTCATTCCACTTTCAGCAGGGCCTTGATAATTTGTTGCTTTTATCTTTTCAGTCTGCCTTTGTTTTCTTTGTTTCTAAATACCTCCTGTTCCACTCAATCCTTGTGCAGTCCTTTCTTCTTACTCCTCCTTCTAGTACAACCAGCTAGAAACCCTTTGTCTATCCATAAGTTTCATTGTCTGACCTACAGCCTCATTCTGCCATACATATGTGCATCTGCTGCTAACAGTATCTCACTTATATCATAAAAGCATCCCTTCAATGCTACTGAACCTCCACCTCTACATCTGTTTTGCTATCTGTATAAACCTATTATTTTTATCTCAATTGTACTGAAACTGCACTGTCTTAGTGTCTGCGTCTCTCTCTCTCTCTCTCTGTCTTACACACACACACACACACACACACACACACCCTCATACACATACATACACTCCACACATGCACCCACACACAGACATGTATACACACTCATGCACTCATGCATGCACACAGTGGCACACACAAACACACACACACTCTCATACACATGCATACAATTCGACATGCACCCACACACAGACACATATGCACACTCATGCACTCATGCATGCACACACACACACATACACACACACACACACACACACACACACACACACACACACACACACACACACACACACACACACACACACACACACACACACTGCCAGTTATGTATTATATCACACTCTCTGTTAACCTGTAAGGTGATGTAGCATGCTTTTATTGATTCAGAAGCACCATACTTAGTATGCTACCTTATACAAGTGGTTTAGACAGATTGTTGTCACTTGTGTAGGTAATGCTTAGGTCTGCATGCTAATTCCAGCATGTTTTCTATAAACACCATGTATAATATCCTAGTGTCAGTAACAAGTTGGCTTTACTTATGATGCTGAGTAGATTCAGTATATTTGGAGAGTGTGTTATTAAGTAACTATAGTTGCTAATTACAACTAAATGCTGTTAACTATCTTTCCATATTATTCATTATACATGCAGAAAGAGATTAAAGGTGAACTTTTGCATAGCAATCAATCAATTAATCAATAAACATGCTAAAAAAAGAATAAAATATCAACAATTACAACTTTAGGTTAATCTACAATATTGAGAGTCAGAGTATCCTTTGGCACCATTTGCTCTCTGAGTTCTGGAATTATCTACAGTATTGGCAGGTTTCCTAGTTGGGGAAGGAATGCTTGTTGCCTAAATCATTCTGTTTTACATGATAATGTGGATTTAGTGGATGAAGAAATAGAGATCTAAGGCAGAGGTTTTGTATGCAGAACTTAGCTGCAGCAAGATAGGAAACATGGCAGTGTCAAATATTTTTGATATTGTGCCTTGGCTCGTGCACAGCTATTGCATTACTATATCTGGTGTACGTGTTCTAGTATAGAACTTCAGTAAAAATGTGCCCTTGTTATTGGACCTATCCATCTCTTCAGCCCAACAGAACTATTTTGTTTCTCATGACTCTCCTCATAACCCGGTGCACATGACCAGCATCTTGGATCAGGTTTTCCCCAGAAGATGAAGAGGCATGAGAACTATAGTGGATAAATCAAAACATGGTTGTGGAGTACAGATGAAAGGGGAGTAAGTGTAAAAGCTGGATAAAAGCCTAGGCCCAATACAGGAAGACAGTAAACACAGTGTTGAGGACTCATAGGCAAGCCCTACTATTATACCTGAAGCAGTGCTACAGATAACTGTGTTTGTCTGGCTGCAATACATTCACTTTTTCTACAATCGCACAGCTGTACTTTCTCTATTCAGATCCTAAATGCTTTGAACATTTCAGCAAAGCATCATTTAAACAAGTCATTTTTCCACTTTATCTGTAAACCATCAATCCCACCCCACCCCCATTAATCATGCCCATTTGCTCTTTTTCATATGCATTCTATATTGAAAGCAAGGATAAATTGAGGGAGGCCATTATGTAGGTAGTTTCAGAGGACATTTGCCCCTTGCCAACAGAGGGTGTACTTATTTTAGGCAAACTGCTTTCCCAGGGTGAGGGGTAGATGACCTGTATTACCATGGGGACCATAATACTCTTCCAAATGCAGATGCACTCTTCCATTCACTAATGATGTGAGCTGCCACTGAAGTGGCTTAGACACTGAAAGCCAATCCCCAGGACTGCTTCTTGTAGCACAACACATCCTCAAAGGGGATGGTAGCATTGGACAGCCTTTAACTACCCTCTCCCTCCCTCCCAGGATGGACATGATCATCCTCCCCTGACAGCTAAGCCAAGTGCATGAGTCGCTAATCAATCACAGGTCACCTGAGCCATAGTCAGGGCTTTATCATTGTGTGGCACCAGAGTTGAATAATGATGAATTTCTTGACATCTATTTCTCAAATCAGTCACAAGTCAGTTAAAACCTTGGGCCAGATCATAATTCTGTATATAAGCTGGCAAACGTATAGCATTACTTGTAGAAGCTCCAAGACTTACATCTAGTAGAATTGTATTTAAGTTTGTTTATACCTAAATGCAACCAATATTTTCACTGTGGTTATGTTGGGAGCCTGTCAGTTGCTTCAGTACTCTTTCAGCTAGTACCAAGTGCAGTGAAGTACATTTACTGAAAGTTACTTACATGGCTTTGGGATATATATACATATATGCATGTATGTATGTATATATATATATATATATATATATATATATATATATATATATATATATATATACACACATAGATATATATATATATATATATATATATATATATATATGATATATAAACTTATCAAACACTGAACACAAACTACTAGTAAAAATAAGTTTGAGCATTTATTTTTCCAAAATCCCTGAACACTGAAGCTGCAAATAAAATTGCAAAAGGAAAGCAATTCCTTTTCTGATCTTTACACTAAAACCGTTGCACAACACAAAACTCACATTTGTCTGAACAGCTGTAGGGCTACAAATTTTTTTAAGGTAAGTTGTAGAGGAAGGGTTAAGGTTAAAGTTAACATATATTACTAAGGTATTGGGGTTTAGGACTAGGATTAGCACACTTTACTAAGGTGCCCCCATGTTCATCCTTAGTAATTTCTGCTAACCCTAACCGGTCCCTAACTTTAACCCAACACCTACCTTAAAAAAACTTTCTTTAACAGTACCACTACACAAGACAGTCTCAGACACACAAACGCATATGCATCAACATCTACTTACAACCTCAAATCTAACACTTTACTTAATCCTGAGTCTAACACTAACCCACATAGATTGTCACACATGTGTACACACACACACACACACACACACCCACACACACACACACACACACACACACACACACACACACACACACACACAATTATTAAATTTATACTCTTATCTAACCCTTACATTAACCCTATTTCACATATGCCCAACATGGGGATGCAGTGGTCCTTTCTCCCTTGCAAAAACAAATAGTTTGAGTTTCATAGTAAGGGACTTTTAATGAGTTGTTTTTATGGCTTTAGTAGTCACTTGAAAGATCTTTCTGCAAATAAGCATGATTCTATCTTGTCCACCACTACCTATAGATACATGTATGGGCACTGTGCAGTAGAGATATGACTGACAGTCTCAATGAAAGACTTCATGAAACCTCGAGGTAAAGTGCCTGGACCTGTAAAAAAATACTTTTGAGCTTTTTCTTAAATTTTGTGCAGTTATTAAGAAACTCTACACCCTTAGAACAAGATCTATCAATGACAACAAGCACTTATAATCACTTGTGTCATCTAGGCCATACCAATTAATTTCTCTCACTTTGGCCATATCTGTGCTATGCAATGTCTTAAACAGTACCTTAATATTTTTTGAAGTTGTGCTGTACCAAGAACTGGCTGATGAATAGGTATGAAATGACAAGGTAGTACTCAGTATGAGTTGTGTCTAATGAAATCAAATCATTTCAAAATATACGTCTCCAGAAGGAGCAGGGGAGTTACACAATCTTGTCAAGGAGCAATGACTCCTCAACTGAACAGTTTCCATCTAAGAGTATTTTATATTAGTAAATAAGTAATGGCCTTAGATTTCAAGAGAAGTTCAAGTGAAAAGCTGGCGTATGGTTGACCTGTGGTCAAAGAAATATTTTGTGGTGAGCTATAATTATGTGAACAGCCCCCCACCCCTGTTTATGCAAGTGCTGTATAAAATTTTCTACTCCTATAACAGTGTTAATAGCTTTTGAATTACACTGAAAAAATCACAAAACACTGGCCATAGATGATGTTGTGTCAGTTTTATATTTAGTACATGAATGTTTTCATGGAAATAAAGGCATTTTGGGAAGCACTGTTTTGGCAGGTTGTTCTGATTTTATTTTCTGTTGCAGTAATGTCTTGAAATAGTCAGCTCCTGTTGTCACGTGTTTTGTGATTTATTTAAGCTCCTGTGACACAACAAATTCACCATGAGAGAGAGTCTGGCTACTTCCCTTTAGTACCTGAGGGAATCTGTACCTCTCTCTGAAGCATGCACTTGAATGATTGAAATTTATTTACCTCTGATCCACGCTGAGTAAAAGAAATGGCCTGATTTACTCTACTCCATTGACTTGATACCGAAGCCCATAGAGAGTGGTGGATTAAGCTCACTTTGGACCCCTGGCAGTTTTTAGCCCATAGGTCACCCATTCGTTTTTGGAACCATAAAAGCACTTGTTCCTTTTGATTCACATTTACTGATTATTTAAATACATTTAAATATATATTTATATACATGATCATTTAAATTATATTTTTATAAAGCAAGTTTTACTTGACTGTATATATATATATATATATATATATATAAACACTTTATAATCTCGAAATACTGAAATGTCGAATTTCAGTATCTCGAGACTATAAAGTCGAAATTTGAAAAAAGCGAAAGTGCATAATCGCAAATTTGAATATCTCTCAAATTCACGGTTATGGCTTTATGCTACATAATGTCTGGGATTGTATGTGGATAGTGTGCGGTGCTGTGTGCGGATTTAGGTGTTATGTCAGGTAAGTGAGTGTTTTGTAAGGGTTTTGGGTGAGAGTTTGAGTGTATGTGAGTGTGCTGATATGTGTGATGTGTGTGTGAGAGACTGTAGAATGTGTGTATGTGCTTGATTTTATTTACAGTTTGTGTGATCTCGGAGTTAGTATATATAAGTAGGGGGTATGGGGGGCACAGCCCCCCACATTGGGGATGCAGGGGGGCTTGCCCCCCTACTTATTTGTGTTGTAGGTTTGTGGATGTGTGTTGTTTTGTTTGCTTATGTTGTGGTGTGGGTGTTGTGGTATATGTGTGGTCTGGTGTGTGCTGTGTTTTAGGTGTTTTGAATTTTGTGGTTTTGGGCTTCGCGGTTTTGCTGTTTCGGTGTTGTCTGGATTCGATTTCATGGTCTCAAAAAATTGAAATTCGATATTTCAATATTTCAAGATTATGAAGTGAGTCCATATGTATATGTATATGTATATATATATATATATATATATATATATATATATATATATATATGTGTGTGTGTGTGTGTGTGTGTGTGTGCGTGCATGTGTGTGTGTGTATACGTGCATGTGGTGTGTGTATCGACATGCCAAAAATTCACTGAACCCAAAAGTTTATAATGTTAACTGGTTTCGCTGTTATTCTCATGGCTTCCCGAAGTCACTAAATCCCACAATCATAACATAATCAAACAGTCACATGATCTGGTGACATAATCAATTAATAACTCAGTTATCCCCATTATAATCCAGTGCTGCATGTAGAATTCTATATACCTTCAGATATCGATGCAACTTATATTTATGTTTTCACTCACTGCTTCGAGAACACATTTTCCCCAATACTAAATGAAGTTGCTGAGACACATACATTTTATCAAAGGGAATATAAAATTGACAAAACATCATCTCTGGGCAGTGTTTTATGAAGCTGGGTGAGATTTTTGATGACAACGTTATGCAGATGTTTACCTCTTTTCATGAAATGCAATCATGCTCTGCCTTTGGTGATAAGAAGATGAAATGTTGAGAGGTCAGCTGGATTAACAGGATGGTAATTACCTGATTCATTAGCACCTGCTTCTTGAACCTGACCTAACCTTAAAGAAAGCAATACAACATGCTGTCTAGACTGTAAATAATGTGGCACAGGCAAGTGAGCTGGCAAAATCTGCATATGTGAAGGAACTGTCTGCATTCACATACAGGAGCCAATGCTTGCAAAACAGTGGTCACAGAGCCACACAAGGAGGGGCTTAGCCTGTAAATGTTTTTACTGTAATTCAAGCAGCACCTAGCTAATTCATCACAAAATCTGAAAAAGAATATGTAGCATTTGCAAATAAAACTCAAGCAGCTGATAAAAATGCTCCCTTCTGCATAAAAAGCTGATTTAAGAGACATTAAAATTCCAGAGTGTGCTATTCTGTGTATGACAAATAAACTTTATGCAGCAAATAAAGCTGCCTGTAATATTGAAACAGGGCACCCAGTGCCTTGAGCTGACTTTGGATACTGGGTCTTCAGTGTCAGTGCTACCTGAGGATTGGTATAATACCCAGTTTTATGATACAGCATTGCAATGCGCAGACATGCATCTTACTGTTGTGTTAAACATGACATCCCTATATGTGGGAGTAGGCAGTACACCCACAGTATGAGGAACATTCAGTGCCAGCCATCATTTACATCAGGAGAATGGGGACTCCTTTACTTGCCATAGACCTTCTAACATCACTCAATCTGTTTATTCCTGTGAGAAGCAGCCTGTCATCTGAACTGTCTGTGCTGGGTATCTATACTTCTCATCCTGCCTTTGACTTGGCCATTTTTTTTTTTTTACATACAGGTAACCCTCAACAAAATGTACTGCCAGTTCAACAGAAAGCATATTGTCCGTTCTCTTATTAGAGGGTGCTGTGTCTTCTTAATTAAAAAAAAAATGTTTGCCTGACTCTGACATGTGAGGAAGTAGATGTGACATCTAGGAGTTACCATTTGAGATAATCAGAAATAAATCTGGTAGCATCCAATGGATAGCACAGTGGTGCAGTAGTAGTGTTGTCGCCTCACAGCAAGAGGTTCTCCAGTGTGATTTTTGGCTGGGGTGCCTTCTTTGCGGAGTCTGCATGTCCCCCCTGCATTCGTGTGGGTTTCCTGTGAGTGCTCCATTTTACTCCCATATTACAAAGACATGCATCTGGAACATTTTTCTCTGGGCCTTCATTGAAAATTGGTTTGTTCCAAGCCAGACTTTCCCAGTAAACAAATGTTAAATAAATAAATGTCCGAATCAATGTGGACCTTAGGGAACCTAATAAAGTTGTAGTCATTAAAGCTTATGCTCTTTCTCTCTCTCTCTCTCCATCCATGACCATTTTGCACAGCTGCGGAGTGTTTATAAAGGTTTCTGCCATTAGCTTTGCAAATGCTTGTTATCAAGTTCTATTACATGAGTATTGCAGGGACTTAACTATATTTATAACCCATGAAGCTCTGTTCAGGTATAAGAGAGTGCATTACAGTGTGGCAGCTGCATCTTCTTTCAGAAACATAAGGATATTATTCTTAAAGATCTTCTAGGTGTCCAATGTTACTTGGATATTATCATAGTGTATGGATACTTTGCTGCTACACATAGACTCATATAAAGTAAAGTAGGAAATTTAAAAGAGTGCAGGTTTGAATGTTAACAAAAGCACATACATTTTACTAGGAGGAGCTTACATTTTTGGGTCATGTCATTTAAAAACATGTCTTTTTCCTGGTGGACACTCACACTGGAATCATGCATGATGTTTCTGACCCTTTAGTCATCATGGATCTGAAGTCATTTGGGGGTTTGGTCACTTGATATGCAAGTGTCATACAAAATGATGATGCAGATGCACACTACATAAGGAATGCAGCGATGGGATTTACCAGTTTCAGATGGACTAAGACGGAACATATCTTTGTCAGGAAGTCAAAACAATCCTTAAAGAAGGCTTCCCTGCATTGCTTACTATTGTGTCAATAGTTACTATTTTGTCAATAGATGCTTCAGAACATTCTGTCACAAATTCACCCAGCTACACTTTTGCTTGACACACATTGACTGCTACCAAATGGAACACAATACTCACAGCACTGGAAAAAAGTAGGAAGAGTCATCAATTATCTCTCTGGCACTAGGAGTAGGGACATCACCCTTCAGACTCTGAAATATTCAAAATTGGACCTTGCCATTGCGCAGGATGGAGTGAACAATCTCAGGAGGCTCACTTTGTAGGGAATGCAGAGACACAAGGTGGAGCTGTTACCATATTTTCCTAAGGAAAGAAATCTGTTGTGTTCATCTGCTTTCGCCTAGAATGACCATAATTGGTTTGAAAGATTGGCTATATAAGTGGTGTCATTCTAGGTGCTGAAGGTTGGGTGTCGGGCTGGCAACTCTGCACCATAAAAAAATCTACTGCCAATCATTAGCGGACCTGAGTTCCGCTGTGGCGACCCCTAACCGGGTAAAGCCAAAAAGACAAACAACATTCTAGGTGGTATGAGTTTGTAAGCTCCTAGGAGAACATGGTAGACAGAACTTCCTGCTTTACCAGGGATGAGTTGCATTTGTCCTTTGAGTGTTTTTCCACTCTGGCACAAAACTTTTCCACGCCATAACACTTGCTTTAGTCACTGTGCCATTCTAACATTACAGATGTCGATCTGTCAGTTGTCATGGTGTCTTTACTCAACAAAAGAAACCACAGAGGCAAAATGGCTTGGAAACCATCCTTTATGTGGAGAACTACACAGCTGCATGACCAGAAGCATATCTGATTCAACCAGCATCCTGGACCAATATTTTGAACCAGCATCCCACCCCCTCTGCTCTTCGAGTGAAGAGCAGAAAAAAAATCACTTCACTGTAATAAGCTGATTGGCTTGCATTCACCAAGGTGAGGATATCTTGGAAGGAGTGGAGCTTCTTGTTTAGACTGCTGGCATTGAGCAGAAACACCTTGTGATTTCTTTGGGTAGATTTTGTTGTGTTGGAAGGTTTGTCAATCTGGTATTACCTACAAAAGGATCTATAAGGGAGCAAAATATTTTAGCCAATATTCAAAAGCCTAAAGGAGACAGGTGCAGACCATCCTTGTCAAAGCAACATGGTTTGTTAACCATGTTCTCCTGTGCTAAAATATTGTATCCCCTAAAATGACACCAAAAGCTTAGCCAATTGCTACAGTCAATCATCTTCGGTTCATACTGTGGCAGCATCCTTGGTGAAGGTAGAATGCTGCTCAATACTAGGCACTTACCAGCCTGCGGAACATAGTCCAAGAGCTCCATAATGTCTCTCTTCATATAGTCTGAGGATGTACATCTCAGGTTTTATACCCCTACATAAACTATGACTGAATCATACTAGTACCTGTAGTGCAATGACTTGAGTGCATGCTTAACTTGGTGGATCCTGGTCCATGATAGGCAACTGACTGTTATTTTCCCCTTGTTCAGCCTGATGAGTGGGACATCAGTATGTCGTACAATAAAGACCTCATGACTACAGTCCTGGATAGTATGTTGGCTTGCCTTATTGGCTTGGTAGTTGAGGCTTCACTGGGTCTAGCTGTATGTGCAGTATTAGGTGTTGTTCCTGTTGAGTGCTTTCAAGTTTGCTGAAGATAGTTTTTGCAGGTGGAATGTCTGAAAGCTCTTTGGGGTTTAGGAAGATTGTAAATTGCCACAGCATAAGTAGGTCTATGTGTGGGATGCACACTTTGTGTGGTAGGTGTAGCATGTGATTCTCTGACAACCAGATTATTATTATTATTATTATTATTATTATTATTATTATTATTATTATAATGAGTTTTTATATGCAAGAGTTTTGCCTCCAGAGACATTGAGTATATACATCTGTCTCATACTGTATTTGTTTGTTTGAGGATTAAATGATTGTCAGTGAACATTAGACAACTGTTACATTGTCTCAATTTTTCCACATACACCAAATTGTCTGCTGAGAAATTGGGAAGGTGCATTTCCATGACATCAGGTCTTTTATTGCGTGAGCTACTGTGGTGCGGCACATGCTGGGTTAATAGTGGGTTAACTAAGGCTGCTTTTGGGGTTAGAGACTAAACTAGGCTGTATAATACTCATTTCAAGGGGCGATATTCCTCAGCACATGGATTAGCTGCTCTGTGCTACTCAACATACAAAGTAGTTGCTCTACACTCACCAGGTTACTAGTACAGTTTCAGGAGTGGTTTCATAGGAAAAATTTGGTTTCTAACTGTATGCATTTACAGATGGCACTACTAATCACCACTGCGTGATGAGCAGCAGGTGCACAAATGTGCCAAATTTACACGGGGACTTAAAACACAGGAAACTGACTTCTAAGCCCTCTGGCCAATAAAGCAAGCATGCTTACAGCTTTGCTATGTGTTTCCCAGCTCAGACAGATCAGGATACCACCTACTGGCACTAGATGGAATAACCCAGTCCTCCATGTAAAAACACCAAAAAAGATTGCTTAAGAGTGTAATGCTACAACACAACAATTCATACAACTACCTGGACAAGGCAAGTTCAAGTATTAGGGATCTTTAAAATGATTTAAAGGAAAATGAACAAATAAAGCAAAAATAAAGTATAGCACACTAAAACAGTTAACTGAAGTGCAGAACAATAAAATAAATAAGTTACCTGCCAAGGATGGAGCAGGATTAATTCAGGACCCTCTCTGAATATGACAAGGGTGTCAAGCAAATGGGATCTTTGGGAACATGAGTAGAATTTTAGTAAAGGAAGTTTACTGAGTGGGCACTTAGTTTTATGGATATATGGAAAGCAACGAGTGAGAAAAGTACTTAACTAGCTTACACAACAGACAATAGCAATGTAAGGGACGAGGGAGGAACGTTGGAAGTCAGATTATCAAGGGCAGAAGCCAGAGACACAGCCTTTTAGGAAAATGGTGGGAGGGTTGGGAAAAATTAAATCTGTAAGAAGAGAATTGCTAGAGAGGGATCCAATCAAGTAAAGGCAATATTGGAGTTCTAGTCCTATAATTCTGAGCTACAGGTCATGACCAGGGGGAGGTCAGAATTTCAGAAACTTAAGCTTAATGTTTCAGTGTGGGATGGCACAGACACAAAGAACAAGGGAAGACAGTAGCTAATTAAACATAAAATGACTGGAATAGAACTTTAAGCAGGTAAATGATAAGCAAAATATAAGATTCTAGCAGCAAAACTGGAATATAAATAGTTGTAAAAGCAGTGAAGCAGAAATCCAGAGGAAGCAGAATTTACAATACTGCCATGCAGAAATTTACCAGTAACACTTTTTATATTAAAAATGCAGTAATAAATGACTAAATGAGATTCAAATCTGGCAGCAGTTCATACTTCTGCTGCAATTGCAAATGAGAGTAAAGACAAAGGCCCCAGCCATGGTTCAAAATACAAGCATCTAGCATTTACTAGTAATTCTACTAATGGAGATAGAAGAGCACTATAATATATAAACAATGCTAAAGTTTTATATTAATACACAGTATTTCCGCAACTGCAAATGAAGCTACAAGACTAAGATCCCAGAACAAACTAAAAAAATGCAAACAGATAAACATGGAAAAAAATAGAAAGAACAAAAATAAGAATCATTTCACACATCGCTATAAGTGCAATTTAAAACATTTAAACAGAATTTAAATAAAAGCTTGTTTCTTCTATATGATGAAAAGTTAATTTCTCACACATCCAGGCTTTCCACATCTTTCACTATTCAATAAAAGACACATAGAGTGAATTGTTATAGAACGAATAAATAATGATATACAAGATCTGCAGACTATTAATCCTTCAGAGTTTGGCTTTGTCAAGAGTAGATTGTGCCTTCTTCATCTTATAAGCTGCTTTGAAAAGGTCACCAAAGCCCTAGTTGAAGAAATTCACCAACACCCTAGATGAGGAACTTATATCTACAATGCTTTAGCCAATATTTGAAAGCCTAGAGGAGACAGGTGCAGCCTGTCCTTGGCAAAGCAACATGGTTTGTTAACCATATTCTCCCGGGCTACAAATATTGTATCCCCCTACAACAAAACATTAACCCCTTTGTAGTTCACTGGAGCTGCTAACTGGCCATTAAACAAAACACATGTAGTCAGAATAAATCACTGACTACTGTGTGACTCTGAGCAAGTCATGTAACCACACAGTGCTACCAGGTCAAATCTGAAAAGAGACACTTGTGTCCAGTGGGCTTATCTAGTTGATAAATTAACAAAAATATATAGTAGCCTCTCTAAAGAGTTAAATGTAACATGTGGTACCCCTTAAGATTCAGTCATAGGCCTTCTCTTTGGAATCTGTTTCATTAAACTACAGTTGCAGATGACTGCTAGGAATCATTTTAAGCTCCCTGACAGATTCACTAATACTCCAACTAGGCTTTGATCACACAAGTAGCTGTTTTTTTTAATTACAATCTCACACTAAATGCAAGGACATATGGAATTAGTATTCAACCACAAAACTACATAATTGGAATTCACCTTAAGATTAACATTATGATATGGGATATAGAAACTTGCATAGACAACAAGCTGTACGTAAATCAGTTCGGAAAATCTTTATATCCCCCACACTCATCTCACCTGTCATGGGTACTTTTCCAGATCTTTTCCAGATCCACAATAAATCATAATTTCATTTCACTCTTCCTTAATATGGCCCATCATGCAATATTCCTTTTCACATGTATAGCTCTAAAAAACCGTTCTAGTTAGGAAGTCCTCAGTTTTTTGTCTCAAATAACCCAAAATTAAAAAAAAAACTCTTATTTGTATAAACTAAAACCTCTGTCCTTGTTTTATATGGCCTATAGACTCCTACAAGGTAACCTGCACCTTATCTTCCAAGCAAAGTCAAAGCTGTTCTTTTTGATTTCCTTTTCCACAAAAAAAAAATTAATAAAAATCCTTAGCAAATTTCCATTCCAAAGACCTAGTTCTGTTCTCAAATAGCAACAAGTCCCAATTCAGTTACATTCGTCACTCAGTGCCTCTCTTGCTTATGGAATTAACTTCACTACATATTACACAGTGTAAAATATTAGCAGAATTGAAATTCATTTAGATGGATGCATGACATCCCATAATTCATACCAGAAATCTCTGGCCACAAACTTCCAACTTTGCCAAACTAAAGATTATCACATCTGAAGCCTCCTTATACTTCCCTTTTCTCCAGTTGTTTCTCCCTATTTCAATATTTCACTTTCTTCTAGCATAATCAAAAGTAAAAAAACCTCTGTATCTCCCACATCCGCACTTTCAATGGTTCTTTTCCATGGCATTGTTGCCTAAGGCTATAATGGATTGCAAACCCCTGGCTTAATATAAACCTATGAATCTATGAATGCTTGCACCCATTTGTTGACAAAGAAGCTTTGCCTGCATTTGGACCATTAAAAATGGAGGACATAGCTGCAGAGAACAAATTTACACTAAAGACTGGGACTTCTGGTATAGCTACAGTCTGAACAGAAATTCATCAGTGGGTCTAAGGTTCACCAGAGTAAATTAAATAACAAAAAGCACAAGTCAAACGAGTAACCAGGAAGGAACAGAACTAACAATGAATTGCTGCAGGATGGGATGGATCTCAAGACTTACAAGTTTTTGCAGACCATTAACCCCAGAATTCCATCCTTCTTTAGGATCCCTAAGATTCACAAGGACCTGCAGCACCCTCATTTTAGACCAATTGTCTCTGCAGTGGGGGTAAAACATATCCCCTTGCCCTTTATGTGGATAGGCTGTTGAAAACTTAAAAAAATGGACAACCACATTGTCAGGGACTCTTGGGAATTTTTTGGGTAGGATCACACATTCCCTTTGGAACAAGGATGTCACCTTTCTAACGATAGATGTGAAAGATGTTTTCTCTAGTATTGGAACTGTTGAGAGAAGCAGTCCTAATATCTGATTTAGTTAATGGGGAACAGTTCAGGCTTATTATGGAATGTGTGGAGATTGTGCTCAACAGCAACTATATTTGGTTTGAGGGTAACATCTTCAAGCAAACCAAGGGAGTTGCGATGGAGACTGCTTGTGCCCCCATTTATGCCAATTTAGTGATGCTTAGTTGGGAGGGATGCTTCATTTTCGGTTCCCCTTTTGAGGAGAAGTTTTCATTATGCCTCAGATATTTGGATGACATCTTTGTCCTCTGGGTGGGGTTCAAGGAGAAAATTGCCAGGATCTTAGTGTATTTGAATACTATTACCCCTTTCTTGAAATTCACTTAAAACATGGACAAAAGTAGCATCAATTATGTGGACATCACCATAGAGAAGAAAGAAAATGGGTTTTCCCTCTATTATTTACTGAAAACCCATTTTCTCAAATAGTTATCTACATTTTAGTAGTATGTATCCTTTGTCACAGAAAAAAAAAGTCTTATTAAGGGACAATTTATTAGATTGGTGAGGATGGTGTCTGATAATATAACTTTTGAAACTGAAAAAAACATTGGGGGATATGTTCCGTTAGAGGGGATACCCTGAGCTTTTTGTGAGAACCATTAGCACAGAGGATGCCCAAAATAGAGGGAAGCTATTTTGATATCTGACAACAATAATATTCAAAATGGGGAAGAAGGAGTAGATGGTTGTCCACAGTTAGAATACGAGAAAGTAGTAAAGGCTAGAGACTTCCCTAGAGCTATAGTACTTGAATACTGTGTTGGTTCCAACAGCATTAGGGACATCATAAGTAAAAATTGAGGAAGATTGGTATAAGATGGACAAATCAGAGATATAGTGGGTAACAGACCCACTTTCATATATAAAAAAGGTAAAAATATTAAGGCTATTTTAGGATCTAATGGTGACTACAAGGAAAAGAAAAAATTAGTAAAGGTACCCAAAACTATGGAATGTGTAGCCGGTGTAAATATATGGTGTACATGCATATGGTCGACCGGTGAATGGTTGACCGAGTATGGCTGAAAGGAGTGTGGCAACATCACAAAAAATCCCATTACCTTTTTGACCCATGGTAACACTCGTTTTAGGCTGTAGAGTGGTCAGAAATGGCGATTCTGTGTTTTTACGACATTCCAACCATTCAGCGTTATGAGATTCACTTTGAAATGTCAGTTAAATGTATTGTCAAGCAATGTGCGCTCAACCATATGGATGTAAACCAAATATATATTGGGTCACCTAGTACCTAAACTGCAAAATGCAGTAAGGTCTATCATCCACTCACAGGAAGGAAACTGTCTATCTAAGGGGGTGGTGTATTTGTCTGTGCATATGTTCTGCCCTACATTTTAAGTAGGGAACACAGAAAGGCAGCTAAAGAAAAGGAGATATGAGCACTAATATGAGATATCTAATAAAAATTAAAAAAAAATGCGTTGTAGAGACATTCTGCCTGTTGTAGTGGCTTTAAGCATTTTTTGTTCACTCTACTGGAAAGTGTTCCTGTTAATCCTACAGGAGGCGGGTGGAAAGACAAGATGGAATTAAAATAGCTGAGTTGGCAAATTAAAATAGATGCAACCCATTTTCCTGGAATTGACTGTTTATCCCTGTTGCCATTATTAAAAGTCAGGGCACAGAAATATTAGTCAGCCTAAATACATAAAAATGTATTACTGTTTATGCTGGAAGTTCCACTGTTGTTGGACATTAATATAGATATGTAAATATATATCACTCAGAACCTAAATAAATAAGTTTTATATATATATATATATATATATATATATATATATATATATATATATATATATATATGTATATGTATATATATATATAAAGTTTCACTGGATAAATGTATTCAGTTTTTATTACAGTTTCTCATATGCACACAGTGTTTTATAGTATATTCAATATTTTTTGTGTCACAGAGAAAATGTTTTAGTGGTGTGTGTTTTTTAAACTTCACTTCAGGTGTTTTCATTTTGTCACAATTTATGTATTTATTTATTTATTTACCTACTGAGTGATAGCTCATGTTCAGTGGAGGCCCAGGGAGAAAATATGCATAAAAAAGTGCAATAATAGTTACACAGAACATTAACAAAGAACAATATTTGGACAGTATACAATTTTTAGAGAATTTAATGATGACAAAAAGTTAACAGGAACAAAAATAAGACTAAGACTATCAGCTGATTAGTACACACACTCACACACACACACACACACACACACTCACACACACACACACACACACACACATGCACACAACTGATTCAGTGTGTTTATTGTATTCTGAAGAAGTCTTACTAATGAAAAGCTGATTTGTATTCACTTAAAGCTTAAATAAACATTTCATACTTGGTTTGTGGATCCTGAGCAGTCCATTTCACCTGGGAATTTTTTTTTTGGTTATTAAATAACAAAAATATAAATCCAGACCCCCATTCACAAGCCTAAAACAGAAGAAGCAAACAACAATTGATGAGGAAGAGATCTAGTAGAGAAAAACAAGTCAAAGTGTGTGAAAAAGAAACAAAAATGTGGAGAAATGGCACTAGAGCAGATAAAAAGATTATTCTTACTGTCATATGAAATGAACTAAAACATCCGAAACAAGCAGTGAAAGAACCTTTGGTAAGGCAAGTGAAAAAATAGAAGAAATCTAAGAAGGGCTGAATGAACAGTCAGTAATTATACAAAACTTAATAGATGAGAATACAGGGCTCCAAGCAGAAGCTACGGTCACAAGACAAGACTGAGTTGAATAAAAACTAGTAGACCAGCAAGACTGGACTTGAAGCAAAAACCTGCCATTTATGGGAATATCAGAAAAGTGAGAAGGCAAAAACTGCAAACAAAAAATTATGGACTCGTGTGCACTGGACTGATGTAGAAGCAGCCAGTATTGCGATAGAGAGAGCACACAGAACTGCGTAGAGGACAGACATAGGCTTAATTAGATTGCCAAGCTGATTACTTTGTCCTTCCATTGTTACAAAATAAAAGAATGAATTTGCAGAAAGCCTGGACAACAGGGGCAAGTTGCATGGTAGGAGACAAAAGATTGTAGACCTGGACTATTCTTTCGAGACTCAGAGGAGAACATCTGCATTTACTCAGGCAAACAAACAATGCAAAGAAATGGCAGAGGCATAGCTGGCTGAAATAGATCCCTGTGCTGGCCCCATGATATTGTGCCACATTTCCGTCAGTTCTTCAAGTGAACAGCAAAAAAAAAAAAAAAAAAAACCTCCAATACAAAACCCAGTCCTCGATCTACTACATCCCCCATCACAGCTCTTCCATTGAAGAGCAATGGCCAGATACACTCCCCCTACCTCCTGCCCAGGAGTCAATGAGATCCCACTTCTGTGTCCTGCCACCAACCCTCCTCTTTTTTTTTTTTTTTTTTAGCAAATTGCTACAGTTTAGATTAGACTCTGCACAGTGCACTACACTGCTCAGGTTTTAGACAAAAAAAAGTTTTTTTTACTTTTTAAAACTGTGGCAAACTGCTTGCTGCAATGAAGTAAGCAGTTGCTACAGTTTAGACTACACAGGGAGTGTCACAAATCATTAAGGACTGAAGTTAGAAAATAATGACAAACATTTTAGTTTCAGAATTCATGCCATTCAGAAAATTCATGGTAATGCAAAAACTTGTTATTCTATCAAATTTCTAATTTTGTAAGAGCAATACTTAAAAGTTGTCCCTATTTAGGGGCCTTTGTCCCACTTTTATTTATTGCTTTATTCAGATTTCTTGCTCTAAGGTGAGAGGTATGAGAAAGAGACCAATCAGCAGCAGGCTGAGGGGAGCACAAAGCAGTGATGACAAAGAAGAGGGAAAAAGGACTCTTCCTGTTGTTTAAAAGACAGTAGAGGGGGGGCATGGCCAAGATGGGCACAGAGTAGCAGCTTTTCTTATTAGCTCTGCCTTTACAGAACTTTATTGACAGGAAATATTGACATAAACGTCCCTAATACTAGTTTTTTTTATTTTAATTAATTCTTTAAAATATATATTAGGGTAGTATATAAAAAATTTCAAGTAGATTTTAAGTTTTCCTGTCAAAGTTACACTTGGAAGTACTACAGTAAAAGAACAGGATGAGCTTCACTAAATCTTCTTATCAAGAGACAACTATAAAAAAAGAACTACAGTCATTACTAACTACTACTCAGGAACTAAGTGTCAAGATAGACAAAATGGATATAAAAATTGACAATTTCAAAGAAAAGTTTCATTCTACATGAAGATTTATTGCAACAGAGGAAGCAGATTTCAGGAATGGAAACTGCATTAAGTGATATGGATAACAGATTTCAGGAGAGTGAACATAATGTTGACTTCCTGTTAAAGCAAAATTCTCTTCTTCAGACAAAGGTTGATGACCTTGAGAACAGGTCCCATAGGAATAATGTGAGAATTTTTGGCTTACCGGATAACATAGAGGGAAATATGGAAAAAAAATTATCTTCCTGGTTGCCTGAAGTACTTGAACTGCCGGAGGCTCTTTCATATGGTATTGAAAGAGCCCATAGATCAATGGTGACATCTAAAAACACCAAGAGTAATTATACTAAATCTGTTATTGTAAAGTTCCTATCAGCTCATGATAAGGAAATGGTACAAAAGACTGTGTGGGCAAAATCCCCAATCAAACTGAAGGACAATATTATACGCTTTGATAATGACTATTCTTCTTCAGTATTATCAAAAAGGAAAATGTTCTTGCCTTTAGTCAGATACCTAAAAAAGAATAAAATAAAAACCCATTTGCTTTTTCCTGCAAGACTGAAAATATTTTATCAAGATGGTTTTAAAATTTTTGACGACCTAGACAATGCAATAACTTATATAAAATCTAATAACATACTGGAAAAAGTAGATGAAATGGAGTGGGCCAGTCCTAGTCTTAAAAGGAATGCTGAAAACACTTGGAAAACATTTGACCCTAAAAAAAAAATCAAAAGATGAATCATAACAAGTACATATTTTCACCTGATTTACTTAGTTGGGGAAATGAAACCTGACATTCAGGTGAGCTTTTGGTATTATATTTAATATAATGTAAATTGGTTAACTAAATAATTGTCTATTTTGTTTTGTAGAATAGTCGTTTGTTGTTTTTTTTTTTTTTTTCATTTGTACTATTTGTTTAAGATTAATTATCTTAATGTTTATTGGTTTGATTCCCATGGATGCAGTGATTCTCCTGTCTCGGATATCTATGCTTCCGGATGTCTTGTAGTGGTGCTTATCATTAGGGGGTGTATTTGTTTATCTTGATTTTGGTTCTTATAGTGGTTGGAAAACTTTTATTTAGTTATAATTGCTGTATTTGTATTTTAGTTGATTTATGGTTAATTGTTTGATAAAGGAATCTTGTATGATGGTCTGATGTATAGTTGCAGAATTGCTGTGCTAGTGATGGTACTTCTGACTCGAGATGTGAGTGGCAGTGTGGCTGGAGTAATGGTAAGGCTTTGTTGTCATTTCTGAGTTGTTGGTGTGTTTATTTGGAGGCTCTGGTTTGGTGCTTTAGCACTGTAGAGACATGTGTGGTGTTGTTTGTGTTAATTGTATGTTTTGGTGCCTGTGTGCTTTGGTCGGAGATTAACCGGAGAGTCTGGTTGATAGTGTGGTGAAGCTTTGCTTGATAGCTGTCATTGCTTCATGTTGTGTATGCAAGGTTTTTTTTTCTTTCTTTCTCATCTCTCTTGGTATAGAGGGAGTCTCAAGACATGGCCTTATATGTAGTTAAGTAATGTTTTACTTACTATTTCCCGCTGGAACTTTGAAAGCTTTATCTTCATAATGATCTCGAGACTGTGATATCCATCGCGGCTGGAAAGCTCGGAGCTTTCTTAAAACGTCATCATGAAGGCATCGGAAGTAAATTGATCTTCTGATCCTCACTGGGAAGCTACTGAATCAAATTTGTTTCCTGATACAGCATACGGAAAGAAGATAACTAGATTACTACTTTCAACTTATTGCAAGACGTTATATGCAATAATCTCTTAAATAAATAGGGATTATACTACGTATGTAGCCTAAATACTTTTTTTGATCATCATAGGTATTCTTGAGCCTTATGCATTTATATACAAATAGTATTCTCATAAAATATTTGCTTTATGTATGACAAGGGTGCCGATATCTTGATGAGAAATACTAGTTGTGATGTGTGCCTTTTTGGAAGATTTAATAACGCTACAAGCTGTTTATATACTTGTGTTACATGTACATTTTTTTATAACTATTGACTTGCTGAGAAAATATCCATGAAGCATTTATCAAAATGTTAAATGTATAGACGTATATAATAGGTTATCTCAGTTATTTTATGAATGCATTTGTGTAATAGGCTGATAGGGATGTACCACATAGGCAGCAATAATATTCCAAGGACAGGTGCATTAAAAATAGATCTGTTTATCATTAGAAAATGTGAATTTTTCATCTTTTGTTTTGTTAATGAAATAGCGTTACAAAATTTAAAGATAGAATAAGCTATAATTGAATAATAAAAAGCTCATTATATTTAAACAAGGCTTTTATATAGTATACAGGAGCTATTTAAGCACCTTGCTTCTTTGAACTAATATGACCTTTTCACTAGTTTTCAGTATGGTGATGGACCCTTTGAGGTAATTCAAATTAATGCAATGAATGGAAGATCAGACTTAAGGTGTATTAGTCACTCTACTATGAGACACTGCACCGGGGTGTTTGGTTATAAGAAAACTAGCAGGATGCTGTTGGTTGTTGGTTTTACTTCTTGATGAGTAATCACTATGTTTGGTTTCTGGCAAAGAAATGCAGTGTTCATTTCTTTCAGACCAATCAGTATGTTAGTTGATTATTAGTAAAATCACTTTTATTAGCATCTTATTTATTAGCTGCCAATGTTAGTGGTTATTGAAGGCCTTTAGGTGATTCATTTACAACTATGTCCCAGTTAGCTGATCACCTATGGCAGTACTATATATCACACTTCAGCCTTTATTAGCCATATTTCGGTAATAAAATAATGCCATAGTCTCTTTTTAAGGTTCTTATCAAATGTGATTACTTTAACACAGAAGAGTGAACTAATAGAGATCATAGTAGTTCTTAATAACCTACTAACTAATGTAAGAAAATTCTGTACTTTATTCCTAAGATGTCGCTGTCATCAATTTACTAATTGACACAACATTATATCTATACATTTGGTTCATACAAAAAAATTGTTTATGTTATTGATGAGAAGCCTTATTTTTATAGTTATGACTATAGACATTTAGGCAGGTGCTGAGTGGATGTTGCTTTTGATAGGAGGTTGATTCGAGTGACTGATATCATTCGAGTTAGGAGTTTTAAACTCCAGAGGGGTTTGGGTTGGTTATTTTGTTTCATGTTTATGTTATAAATATTTTCTAATAACTTTTCAGATGTTCATATCTTATGTAGTAGGAAACAACCTTAATTTTAAGAATATGATACTCTTACACTATGTTTGTTCTAATGATCATAATAGTATTCCTATTAGATATATTCTTGTGTATTTCTTAGATCAGTATGTTTATATTTACATCATTTAATTTTCAATGACTACACTAAAAGGTATATCAGTTAACATTAATGGTTTAAATAATCCTAATAAAAGGAGGAATTTAACTAGATATATTAAGTTACATAAATCCCAGTTAGTATTTTTACAAGAAACTCACTTAATAACAGAGGATATATTTAGACTTGAATCTAAAACATATAAGAATTTAGTAAGTTCTGAACATACTAAGAAAAAGAGAGGAGTAGCTATCCTATGGAACAGCATAATGCCTTTTCCTAAAATAATAGATACATATAAGGATAATAAAGGAATGTTTTGTGCAGTCACCATAGAAATAAACAGTAAAATGTTCACATTGATTAACATATATTGGATCCCAGGGATAGGGATAAACACAGTGAAACAACATCTAGATCAAATTGTACTATTCTCTAAATGGAACATTATTTTGGCAGGAGATTTCAATTGTATTCTAGATTACAAAGACTCTAGTACTAATGGGAAGAGAAGAATATTTACATCATCTAAATTATTAAAAGACTTTTCAGATACTTATTTTTTGAAAGATATAAATTATTTTGCAGATACTACTTCTTTGTTTTACACCTTTTTTTTCTCATAGACATAACTCATACTCGAGGATAGATTGAGTTTTTATTTCTAATAATTTAACAGATTCCTTAAACAAATCAGCAGTGATTTCATGTCCTTTATCAGATCATAATTCTATATTTTTTGAAGTGGTAGTCGATCCAAATTTTAATATTCGTATAAAAAGGAACCCAGCTTATATCACAAAATTAAAAGATTTTAATGATTTCATTTCTACAGAAGTACAGAATTTTTTAGAACTTAACAATACTAATGATATATCAGAAATTTACATATGGGATGCCCTAAAAGCTTATCTATATGGTAGGATATTGAATTGGTACAACAAAAAAAGAAAGCTTGGGATAAAGAGCTGCAAGATATACAATGTAAATTAGACACTTTAAAACTTAGTAATATGGGTGATAAAGATATGTCAGATAAAAGAAAAGAAATAAATATGTTAAAAAATAAATATCTAGAAATATTAAAACATAAAACTATGATCAATACAGAAAAAGTCAGGTTTATAAATTTCACTTCTAACCCTAAATTCTTAAAAAATCTTGCTAATAAAACGAAAAGATTAAATAGATTTAATCATATTAATGAAATATTCTCCCCTAAAAAAGGAAAAATGGTATCGGAAATTCATAATGTATTAACTGAATTTAGAGAGTTTTTTTATAAACATCAACCAAACTACTGAAATTAACTCTAAAGAGGAAATAAAAACATTTATTGATAAATACACTAAAACAAGACTTTCAGAGGAACAAGGGATTTCTATTGATAAACAAATATCTTTCAAAGAACTTCAAACTCACATTACCAAATTAAAGCAAAATACAGCACCAGGTAATGAAGGCATCATTCCAGAAATTTGCAAATTACTACCTATAAATGCTCTAAAATTGCTTTATAAAGTATTTAATCTTGTTCAGGACAAAAACATAATTCCACCTTCTTGGAAATACACTTTTATTTCTCCTATTTGAAAATCTAACAAAGATCCCTCTAAGTGTACCTCCTATAGACCCATCTTCCCATTAAACACTGATTACAAATTATTTATGTCCATTTATGCAGAAAGGCTTAAAACACTTTTACCCAAATTAGTTGATAGTGATCAAATGGGGTTTATAATGAAGAGAACTTCATATGATAACATTAAAAGAATATTAACTTTAATTGATTCGGTGAAAAATCTTAAAACAAATTTAACCCTAGTTAGTTTAGATATAAATTGTGCTTTTGACTCAGTTACATGGGAATATTTGTTCACTCTATTAAAGGAATTAAATTTCTCCAATAATTTTATCAATCTTATCACTCTGTTATTTGAAGGTAGCCAAGCTTATGTTAAAAATGGCACTAGTATATCTCAAATATATACCAATAGTAAAAGGTACTAAGCAAGGGTGTCCTTTATCCCCTCTTTTATTTTCATTAGTTATGGAACCATGGGCAAATTTAATAAGTCATGATAGAGATATTGAAGGATACAAGTTAATCCCCACTATATCATCTACACTACAAATGTTTGCAGATGACATATTGATTACTCTTGGGAGTAGAGGGGAATCTATACAAAAACTTTTTAAAAACATGGAATATTTTCAAAAAAATTCTGGCCTTACTTTTAATAATAAAACACAAATTCTTTTAACAGGTTCAAAAAATACAATATACCTGATGAATATAATGAATATATAGCTCAGTCTCAACAAATAGCATATTTAGGTATAATTATAACTAACAATATTAAAGATACCATTCAAATAAATAATAAAAGTCTATTACAGATAGAATATTTAATAAATAAATGGAACAAATTACCCATTTCTATGGATGATAAACTTTTAATAATAAAGATGATCCTTCTCCCCAAAATTTGATATATAAAATTCAATCTTTATCTATACCTCCTTCTTACCAAATAATTAAAAAATTTAATTCAATGATTCAGAAATTTTTGTGGTTCCCAAATAAGCCAAGGACTGCATTAACATACCATATGTATAATTGGAATAATGGGGGTATAGCCTTACCAAATTTAGAAATGTATTCAATTTCATCAGTATTCAATACAATCTCTCATCTCATTGAAGTGGAATATACTGCTAAGTGGAAAGAGTTTATAGGGGTATTGTCACAAAATACCAAAGATATAAACAGTTCCTATAAGCTAAATATAATTAATAATCCATTTATTTGGAGGTTAAAAGATTATATTTCTGAATTTTCTTCTCTGAGTTTTAACTCTAAGTATATAGTTTTTCTTTTAAAATCATTAAAAAAAATTATATTTAAATATAATATATATAAGGATTGGCTTTTTTTACTCTTCCCTATAGCCTACACACACAGATCTATTTTCTCTTCAGATTATACAAACATGTCTATATTTCAGCTAAAGCATTTAACATTTTGGCACCAAATGTTGATAAATAATGAGATAACATCCAATAGTTTACTCTTGGAAGAGTATAAACTTGATTCTTGTTTATGGTTAGAGCTTCAAGAAGCTAGACAATATGTATTAAATAAATTGGATTCTATGTCTCCTATAATTAGGAAAAAAATCCCCAAGCTAATACAATATATGATTTTTATCAGTTTTGCATAAATCTCCTGCTAATAACAAGTTATCAAACATTTATAGGGCAATTAAATGTGATTTAGATACACATTCAGATAATTATTGGAAATATTTTTCTTTAAATAATAATCCCCCTTCAGAGAAAGACAAATTTAATATTTTACAATCAGGAAGTATGACTACTTCTTCTTTAAAATGGAAATTATTCACATGGAGATTTTTAAATAGATCATTTATCACTCCTCATAATATAAGTATATTTTCAAGAATATAACATGTTGGAGATGTAATATTGAATTGAATGCTGACTGGTCTCATATGTTTTATAATTGCATATATTTAAGAAAATTTTGGGATGATATCAATAATTGTTGCAAACAATTTTTACTGATAATTTCTTTATATCTAAATCACTTGTTTTATTTAATACTCCTGCTCCTGAGTGTGTAAAAGAGAATAAGTACCCTTTGGTTTTGTCTATACTCTCTATAGCTAGAAAAACAATCACTAAGAATTGGAAATCTAGTACAGCACCTACATTTTTGGAATTTAAAAATATACTCCTTGAAACATGTAATTTGGAAATGTTAACTATTAAATCTAGATCATCTAGGAATACTACATTATATAATTCATGGAATATCATCTATCAACTTCTAGAAAAATAGTTTATTAATTTATGTAAACAGATGATTTTTATTAATCCTACAGCTACATTAAGAACATTTTTTTTTGCATGATGAACATCTTTGTACATAGTTTAGTTACATTAGTTTATATATTAGAAAGTTTTTTTTTTAATTTCTTGTTTTTTAACTTTAAAGAAAAAATGTTATAATTTCATGGAAATATTTGTTCATTTTAATAATTATTTAATAAAATTCTTTAAAAAAAAGACAGTAGAGACTATGAGAAAAAGTAGAACTTGTTAAAGAGTTGAGAAGAAAGGGATTAGCATTGCAGTAAAAGGGAAACATTCAGTGCTAGAGAAGCAGACTAAGAATAACAGAAAAAGTGATTATCAACATAAGTGGTATGTAACTGTCTAAAGTCGAGTTAAGTGGTACATGTATAGCAAGGAAGGAAAGGCAATTGATTAAAAACTGAGACAAATGGAAACCTAATAATACATTTACTATTTGAACAACAAAAAGTTGAACTATATTTGAAGACGACAACATTTTAATAGTGATCAAACATGGACAATCAGTGTATGGAATTATTTGCAAGGTAGGAAATGATAATATAGGTACTGTGAACAATTTAAGAAGTTGCATTTATTAAAACTGATGAAAAGAAATAAAGGAATATAAAACACAGAAGCGGGCTCATGTGGAGGAATAATTGTAATAGAAAACATGAAGTAAACAGGAGATGTAAAAAAGCACTAAAGAGGAA
Organism: Protopterus annectens; assembly: GCF_019279795.1. Classification (NCBI taxonomy): domain Eukaryota; kingdom Metazoa; phylum Chordata; order Ceratodontiformes; family Protopteridae; genus Protopterus; species Protopterus annectens. The sequence goes on along the minus strand of NC_056728.1, from coordinate 1,138,365,128 downwards.
ACAAATATGAAGGAGTAAAATGGTAGAACCCATTCCCACCAGTTAAACCCTGTAAAGTGTGTATTACAAAAAAATCAGAGCTATAAGAGTACTTATTAGACATTCCACATACATGAAAGCTAACATAGTCAGATGACCAGCAGAGAAGGAAAAGGACAGGAGAGAGGTCAGGCTAAAAGGGAAGCTAACAGTAAAACAGTAAGAGAGATGAATTTTGATTAAGTGAAACCGAGGTTGCACACTCAACAACAAGTACTAAATATAAAGTGAAATAAAATGGGGGAAATAATGAAACAAGGTAATTGAAAGAAAAAGGAGGGAACAAAATGAAGGGCCTACCACCAGCAAAGCACTGAAATATGCATGCCACAGAAATTAGAAGGAAAGCAGAATCAGTTCACAGGCACTGCATGCATGTATAATTGATACACTTGAGAGGCAGGAGAAAGATTAGCTACACAGATATTATATAGGAAGCTAGAAATACATGGACTAAGATTCTGAAATTAGAATAGAGAAATAGGAACAGGACAAGAAACAAAAAAGAAGCAGAATAAACATATAACAAATGGACCAAGGAGAAGCAGATGCCCATCTAACAAATGTTCACTGTCATAGTGATGGCAAAGAGTTGGGTGACGGGTGTAAGCCGTATAAAAAAATGGTGAAAAATCCAAAAAGGGAAGTGCTGGATGTAAATATGTACATAGTTTATAATGTTAATTGTAAGATTAAGGCAGCAAGAGATAGATAGGGAAATGTGTGTTTTGAAGATAGAGGAAGGAATTTGGAAAATTTGAACAATAGAGGAAATGTTACAAAGATTTAAATAATACTATGAGAAATTATAAAAGAAAGAAAACAACACAAAAAAAGAAGAAAAGTACAGAGAATGCAGACTGGCAATATCCTAGAACTGAAAAAATGATTGACAAGGAAAGGGAGAGGTTAATAAATCCAATAAGTAGAGAAGAGATACAAACAGTGCGGGTGAAAATGGCAAAAGGAAAATCCCCCAAAAGCTATGGGTTACCTACTGAATGTTGGAAATTGGCAAAAGAGAAGATGGTAGACTGTTGGAGGAGGTTATTCAATAAAATATTAGAGGGGGGATCCACCACTAATGGGGGTGATAATAGCAGCTATCCATAAGGAGGGAAATAACCCAAGGGAACCTTTCCCATACAGACTGTTCTCCATATTTAGTCACAATTACAAATGTTTCATTCAAATATTAGCCAAAAGATTAGTTATAATACTACAAAGAATTATCCATGGAGATCAAACAGGGTTCATGGGAAACAGAAGGGCTGAGGATAATTTAATTCAGACTCTGTTAATAACTCAATACACACAAGATAAAAAGAAAGACTTAGCAGTTATTTCATTACATGCAGAAAGTTTTTAACCAAGTGGATTGAGAGGATTTATATAAACAAAAGAGAGGTGGAGATTTCAAATGGATTAGATACAATTGTTTAAAAAAATGTGTTAGAATAGGGCAAAATCAAAACTGAAAATTGAACCGAGACTTTCAAATACAATTAAGATTAGCAGAGTTACTAAGCAAGGGTGTCTACTCCCATGTTTATAATTTGAGCTGTACTTGGAGACCTTTACACAAACAATAAGTGAGTTAAATATAAAAGTATATGACCAGGAAGGAAAATAAATGATTGTATTGCTATATGCAGATGGCGTATTACTAATGTTAACCCAACAGAAGAGACAGAGTGACATAACAAAATTAAGGGAAATAATAGAGACATTTGTTGCAAGAACAGGCTACAAAGTAAATAAAGAAAAACATAAGCCTCAGGGATAGATGGACAAGAGTAGGAAAAGAGCAAGAGGAACAGAGATGCGAGATAGGAGGAAATAAAATATTTAGGGATCTGGCTGAATAGAGCAAGAGATGGCACACTGAAGTCAACATATCATAGAATGTATGGAAAAATGAGGGAACAAATTCAGAAATGGAAAGAATTAAGACTAGAATACGGACTAATGTTGCAGAATATATATATATATATATATATATATATATATATATATATATATATATATATATATATGTGTGTGTGTGTATCAACCCACGGTGGTGGTGCTGCGGTAGCATTGTCTCCTCACAGTAAGACACTGTCTGGTTCGATTCTCAGCTAGACCGTCTTCTGCGTGGAGACATGCGTGAATGGGCGTACCTTCATTGAAGGTTGTGCATCAGGGCTGGTAACTCGGCACGTAAAAATCAACTACCAATCATTAGCAGAACGGAGTTGCGCTGTGGTGACACCTAACCGGAAAAAGCCAAAGACACAACATATATATATATATATATATATATATATATATATGTATATATGTATATATATATACGTATCAAGGCAGGAGACTTGAAAAATATTAAGCAAAAACTCAAGGAATTTGTATGGGAAAACAAGAAATCAACAGTAAACTGGGAAGCCATGGTTAGACCAAGAGAGAGAATGGGATGACTGTAGCAGATTTAAACGATACCCTGATAGTTTGCATGACAGCAAAAGTATTAAGATTTCTGGATGTGATTATAAAGTAATGTAGAAAGAAATGACACCAGAGAGGGAATGTAAATGAAAAGAAAAGAAAGACATAATAGAAACATTGTAGTATGAGTGATCCCATCTACAATTAGTTTAGCATATAGCTGGGCATTCCCTTTTAGACTTCGGACGTAGTTACAGAATACCTTATGATTATCTTTGGTTAGGGATGCAATTTTAGTTTCATAATTTGTTTTAGAAGACTTCACAAGACATTTGATTTTCATGTTTAAGCTTAGGAGGGAACTCTTCTTTTGCAGAGTGACAACCCTCTTGCTTTTGAACAATGGTTTCTTCCTCTTGTTATATAATCTGTTTATACTTGAAACCCACCATAGTGGCTTGTTTTTACAGAAGACCTGGTTTTGATCCGGTCAGGTACAGCAGAGTTTATGCAGTCACTTAAGTGTTTGTACAGGGCATTTACATACACTTCTGCATAGTGATCATTAGGTAGTATGAATCTTTTTATACCATTGCTTAGTATGCTGTAGTTAGCTTTCATGAAGTTTTTTATAATTTGCGCTCCTGTGAGGGTGTCAGTTCCAGTAGTTACTTTAAATGAGACTGATTTGTGGTCTGACCTAATCAAGAAGGGCATCTTGCATGAGGAAGTACAGTGACCCCACCCTCATATTGGTGAGTACTATGTCCAGAACATTATAGCCCTTAGTGGGGGTGCAGACTATCTGCTCCAGAGCATTTGTGTTAACAAAATCCAGGAACCTCTGGGCGAGTGTGTTTTTGCTCATGTATATCCCCCAGTCTATGGAAGGATAGTTGAAATTTCCCATGACTTCAGTGTTGGGCTGTATGGTGAGGGATTTCAGTAAATCGAGGTAGGCAGTGTGCTTATCTTGTTTCATGATGTGGGATCTATAGTTAGCAGTGATGTGGTATGGTACTCTCTCAATAGTTAATTGGACATGGAGTAGTTTGAGAGAGTCATGCTGTTTGACCAATCTCAAAGTGAATTTGATTTTAATGAAGAGGGATACACTTCCACCTTTGGTTCCTTCATGCTCATTTTGAGGTCTGAATGTATTGAAGGTACTGTAGCCTTACAAGGCTGGGGTGCTCAGAGCGGCCATGAACCAAGTACCAGTAACTGCACAAATGTCAACATCCTCCAAGGTGAGGAGTGCTTCCAGGGAGTGCAGTTTCATTAGTTAAACTCCTAGCATTAAGCAACATGACCCTATGTTTGTCTCGATTAGATTTTGTTACATTGCAAAATTTGTTGTTTTCACATTGCCTAAAAAAGCACTATGGGCGAGGCAAGGGCTTTTGCCAGTATCCGAAATCCTGGGGTGAACACGTGCAGACCATCTCTATCAAAACAGCGTCTGTCTACTATATCACCCAGGCTGACAGATACTTGAATCCCCCTGGACTGATGCCAGAAGCTGAGCCAGTTGTTGATGTCAATCATGTTTTGTTATATTGTGGCATCATCCTGAGTGAGGGTAGGATACTGCTTAGGGCTAGGGACATACCTGTCTGGGACACATAATCAGAGAGTTCCATCATGTCTCTATTCGGGTCTACTTCATAACATTGAAATTTCATAACGTTGAGTTTCATAACATTGAGATCATAACATTGAAAATTCAAAACACTGAAAACCCAAAACAATGAAAACTCAGAACATTGAAACTACGCTTCACAACATTGAAAAATGCATTGCACAAGTAAATAAAATCCCCTTTACATACAACAACACCTAACTAGCAAACACACTTTCTACTATGTTTCTGCAGGGGGGCAAACCAACCTGCACCCCCCATACCCCCCATGAATTAAATATACCAACTCCAAGATTGCACTACAGTGGAAAAAAGTTAATTTCCTAACCTCAGTGTATGATACAGTGAGGTTAGGAAATTAACTTTTTCCACTGTAGTGCAACCTTGGAGTTGGTATATTTAATTTAAGGGGGCGGGGAGCAGAGCGTCCCCACATGGTGGGTGCAGGGGGGCTTGCCCCACTGCAGAAATGTAGTAGAAAGTGTGTTTGTTAGTTAGGTGGTGTTGTAGGTGGAGAGGATGTTATTTACATATGCATTGTAGTTTTCAATGTTATGAAGCACACTTTCAATGTTCTGAGTTTTCAATGTTTTGGGTTTTCAGTGTTTTGGGATTTAAATGTTTTGGTCTCAATGTTATAAAATTCAATGTTATGAAATTTCAGTGTTATGAAGTAGACCCCTCTATTCATATATTCCAGGTACATCTCAAGTCATTTACTCCAACATGGACTATGACAGAGTCATAACAGTACTTGTTGAGTGATTTAAGTGCATGTGTTATTTTTCGGATGCTGGCACCTGTCAGGCAGCTGACTGTGATCCTCTTCTTGTCCAGTCTGGTGAGGGACTTATCTGTGCATCTCACTATGGAGTTGCCTATGACCATGACATTTGATGTATCTTGCCTTAGTATCTTATTTGTTGAGACATGGATGTGTGTTTTGATATGTGTAGTGTTTCTTCATGCTTAGTGGTGAATGTGGGTGATGTGCATTTGGAAGGTTTCTGTTCTTTGGGAAGGGTTTTAGTGAGCAACTCCACATTTGTAGGTATATGTGTCATGACATTATTTTGTGTGAGAGGTGAGGTTTGCGTGAGAGGTGAAGCATGTGTGTTGACAATCTGTTGGATTGTCTAGTGTGTTTTAACATGAGAGAATTTACTCCAAATCCAGTGTATTTGCATCTCTCACATAGGGTGCCAGTTTGCTTTAGGAGTAAATGGTTGTCAGTATACATAAAACAATTGCTACATTGCTTCAAGATGCCCATATCAGTCAAGCTGGCAGGAGAAATGATGGGAAACTACCCATCCACTGCGGCATGATTTTTCTGAATTTGGTATTTGGAAAGGAAGTGATCTAGCTGTACTTAGTCACAAACAGTAAAAATGAAGAAGCAATTCAATTAAATAAATTACTAAAGTGTAGTGCTGGCTTAAAATATACTTAATTTCATTTTTTTTTTCAGTGGATGCATTGGATTTCAGTGCATATGTACTCCACACCTCTGGCTAAAGTTGCCAAATGTTGAGCAGCTCTGGTAAACTGAGTGTAAACCCACTCAAACATGAGGCATACATACAGGCAGATTTAAACAGTTTTAACACAAATACCAATGAGAATGCCCCAAACTGAACCTTTCTCCAATGATCCCCAACTTAGATGGGTCCTGAGCTACATGCTTCTGCCACAAGGATGTAGGGAGGCCCTCTTAATGTAAGATGACTGATCTAAGAGCACAGTGATACCAAACAGTCTAGATTCAGCAAGTCTGAATCTAGCCTATGCTATATAAGGCAATGAAACACAATTTCTAAATGGGAAGGATTAAGGCAGAGTACATAAAGTTCAAAGTGAGAGTGTTTTAGTATACTACTGGATGACCTGCAGTGGTACCACCCTTTACACAAGCTGTTCTGAGTGAGTCTGCCAAAATATTCTTATATATTTGCACACTGGCAGCTCTTCAAGCAGCTGTGAACAGTGGGATACTATGGGGAGTGTTTTCTATACAGAATTTTAAACTGGAGAGGTTTGCTTTTATGCAAGTATGGGGAACCACAGGCTTTTATACAAGTAGGATGAAATACGTTTATAAAGTTAAACCTTTAGGCCAATCAGATAAAAGCACAATAAACTATTGACCAGTAGTTCCCACCTTGGATGGGTTGAATTTAGCTCTCTGTTCCCACCAGAAGGAAAAAGAACCCTTCCAATGCAAAACAAACTGGATTTGACCTCAAGAGTAGTAACAAATGTTTTGCAACAGAAGAACTCCTGCTATATCAAGAATCCTTGGAAATAAGTTCGCTACCAAAAACCTTCCCCTGCATGGAAGCTATTGCACGGCTCAAAAAATAATAGATCCACCAAGAAAGAAGCTGTAAACACTAATTTAATTAGTGAAACATATAAAAAATTCCAGTAACAAAACAGACCGGTTTTGGCTTTGGTTTTTACCTAGCCTTCATCAGTGCAAAATCACATAATAGATTGGAATTCATTATATAATACATCATAATTAGAAACAAAACATGATTGGTGAGCTCATGAATATGCATACAATATTTATAAATATTCATTAAGTCCACCTAATTTTACTATCCATTTCTTTTCTTTTGCATTCAGTTTGATATGCCATCCTGATTTGTTGCTTCTATCACCTATTATTTTATAAATAACAGTGAAATGAAATTTGGCTGTGCAATGTTTGAGGGTGTGTCTATACAATGCATTACTGGCTCTTTTACATCTGACATCACTCAGATGTTCAGATATGCATATTCTAAAAGGTCTTGATGTTTGACCAATGTAAAAAGCATGACAACTACAGGAGGCCATATAGATAACCCAATCGGTGTTACAATTGGCAAAAAACTTTATATCAAATATGTGACTGCTGTTGTTGCTGGAAAATTGTTTAGTTTTTAGTACATATTTGCAATTGCTACAGTGTCCACATGGCATACAGCCCATAAGTTTGTCTCCTGATATGGTAGGCACCCAAGTTTTTTACCTTTTCTGAATAAAAATGAACATGTTTCAGATATGTGGCTGGACAAAGCAGAATCTACTAAAAGAATGTTCCAATGACGTTTGATGATATCAATAAATCTATTGGTATTTCTACCATAGGTTGTGAATCACAAACTGTTATTACTCCGTGATTTATTCTTATATCTGAGGAGATCATTACGATTAAGCTGAGAAGCATAGTTACTGGCTGTAATGACATGGCCCATGCTATAACCCCTTTGTTTGAACCTGTCAGTCAAATCCTGGCGATAATACAGAAAACTGCTGTCATCCGAGCAAATACGTCTCATTCTAAGGAATTGTGATTTTGGAATGTTCCTAGCTATATGTTTGGGATGAAAACTAGAGGCGTGGAGTAAGGTGTTATATTTGGGATATTTACGGAATACCTGTGTACTGAGTGTATTGTCCACATTTCTTGTCACTAATACGTCCAAATAGGTAATCCTGTGTTTATCATAATTGATGGTAAAGTGTAGGCCCCATTTGTTGTCATTCAGATATTCAACAAATTCGTTCAGGTATACAATATCCGCCCTCCACACCATCCAGCAATCATCAAGATATCTACGCCAGATATCAGTCTCAGCCAAATAGAGGTTGTGTGCATCATCATATATTATTTGATCTTCAATATATGCCATATATAAATAAGCATAAATGGGGGCAAAGGATGCCCCCATAGCAGTACCTTTAATTTGAAGGTAACATTGTTTCCCATAGAAAAATACATTTTTTGTGAGAACATGTTCAGTCAGACATATCAGGAAAGTGTTAAAGCCAGGTTTGTACATTTGTGATTTGTAGACCCAGTATTCAATAGCATCCAGTCCTGCCCAATGTGGAATATTTGTATATAGTGCACTGACATCAAGGGTACATAACCACCAATCATCCTCTATTTGCATATCATTAATTATGCCCAAAAATTCGGAGGTATCCTGGATCCTAGATCTCACCCACTTTAACAGGGGCTTAAGATATTTCCTGAGAAATTCGGAAAGGGGTTCAGTGAGAGAGCCATTTCCTGCTACAATTGGCCTGCCCGGTGGGTGCACAGGGTCTTTGCGAATTTTGGGTAAAAAATAAATATATTGGCTGACAGGATCAGTAATGGTCAGGTGGTTGAGAGTATTTGATGTGATAATTCCATTTTCTACTGCTGAGTTAAGAAAAGTGGCAATTTGTTGTTTGAACATGGATGTAGGATCTAATGGCATTTTCATGTAATATTTAGCATCATCCAGTTGTCTGTGAGCTTCAATATCATAATCAGACCAGTTGATAACAACACCAGCACCTCCTTTATCAGCAGAAATGATTACCAATTGTTTGTTGTCAACTAATTCCACTAGACTCGTAGAATCCAACTGAGAAATATTATTTGACATAGGTGGAATCATGTTGGATGTAAAATGTAGGTCTTTGAGAACACTATGTTGGAAAAGGCTAACACAAGGATGCATAGGTGGAGTAAAAGTAGATCTATGGTATTTGAAATTGTTTGTCACACAGTCATGCCCATGGTTGTCCTGAAAATATAATTTAAGGTTAATTAATCTACAAAATGCTACTATGTCTTGTGCAAAAATATCCTCAGACACAAAAAAAATGGGAATAAAAGAAAGGCCTTTATTTAGCAGAGCAATTTGTGATTCAGATAATACAGTATCAGAAATATTCAATACATTAGTATTAGCATGTACATTTACTTGTTTGTCAATAGTTCCATCAGATTCTGTAAGCTTCTGACTTTTTCTGTGTTTCCTGCCTCCTCTCTTGTAGGGCCTAATGGGGCCCCACTGTTGTTGCGTTTGGGGGTCGGGGAGTCTGTGGTGTGTTGTGTATCAATATCTGTACCAGAGGAAGATTCACCCTCTGAGGAATCTGTAAAAGTGTTTTGTTTCTTGAGAATGGATCTCGGACGCTGCCTAGGGGTTTGATTGATATTCTTATGGATACCCTCAAATCTAACATGTCTATTTTGTCTAAAAGGTTGGCCCTTCTCATAATCAGTCTGATCTCTTAAAAATTTGTTGATTTTCCTTTCCTTAAGTTGGTGTTCAAAACTAAGTAGGTCAGAACTTAATTTGGTCAAACAATTGTTAAAAAAGGGTTCATCTTTATATTGGTTACAATCATTGCATAGTTTGCTAACAATCAGTGTTTCCTTATCAATAATCCTTTCATAGTAATGGGATAATGTTTCAACAAATTTCATGGAACATTCCTGTTGTATATTAGACCATGCTGTGGTTAATTGTTCATCTGCCTCAGTAACCAAAGGTTGAAATTTTACCCTGAGACCTCGGGGAGTTATACCCTTGGCCATATAGGCCTTAAATAACTTCAAATGCCACACATTGGATCTTAATGTTTTCATGTTTTTGTTAAGGTCCTGAAACAATTTTTCACAGTTAAGTTCAGGATGATCAGTATTGCCTGAATTAACAGTATTGAATAGTTGTCCGATGCCAAAAACCCCTAAATCCTCCTTGTCAGAGGAAAGACCAATAAGGATTCTATTCAGGTCCATGTTGAAAATGAGTGATATAATATTAAGCAAGTGCTATACCAAATTAAACAACAGTTGTCCAACTGGACGACTGTACAATAAATCCACAACACCACGTCCTATTGTAATAAATGTAGATATTTATGTATATATCCAAAGAAAAAATCAAAAAGAAAAAATCATTTATCTGTTATTTGTAATTATTTGTTATTTGGAATGCTGGACAATAATGGCCTCAAATTTAGATTAACCGGAACAAATTGAAAATTCACAAAATGAAAATCACAAAAATGTGTGTCTATAAGAGCCACGTCCAGATACCAAAAAATAGGACAATAATGGTAGTTGTGAAGTAGTAAAAAATAAAATCCAACCATGGACCTCTATCAATAATATGGTATTATTTGGAACAAAGACAACAATCAATATGTATAAAAATGTCCAAAATTAGGACAAATAATAAGGTAGATAATATGTTATCCAGCTTAACTTGTAAAAATGAAGGACTAAAACATACAAAACAATTAGTCCAATAGTGTGACAAATTGAAACTATGAAAAGGATTTGATATGTAAAAATAGGAATAATATGTTATAACTGGAACATATAACAGTCAAAAGATGTTTACTATATGCCTGTAATGTATGCTCCTAAGAGATAATATGTACAAATATGTATTGGGTCATCCAAACCTCAGAATATAAAATGAATGGCTTAATCCAAAATGTAAAAAAAATTTTTGTTATGTCAGTATATAACCTGACAAGAATGTGTCTACAAATGACTGAAAAATAGAAAAGTGTAATTGTGATTCACCCCAAGAAAAAATAAAAAATATGGAACAACAAGAGTTCCTGAAAAATAGTTGGAATTAAATCCAATATATTTTCTAGAAACCACAGTATGATTGACAATACATGGACAATATATTTTATAAACCCCTAGTAGCTAAGAATTGGTTAGGTTATCAGACTAATGTATACAGAAAAAACATTGAAAACCACAGAGAAACCACTGGATGATAAACAATAATCCAACATGTACCAAACCTGAGTTGTTGGTTAAAGAATCAAACCTATATGTATCAAATAACCAAAAAATATATGTCGAAAAGAAACAATGTTATTTGGCCAACATCACAGACCTTATAGTATTAAGCATTTGTTGATAGCAAAAAGCACAGTTAGAAACATAACAGTGACACAGAAGTGATACCCGGGGTAAACCTATGATCTCCCATCCACTCATCAAGATTCCTCTTGAAGAGAGTCAATGAGGGACTCTGCCTAACCTGGACTGGGATTTTATTCTATAGTGAAGGGAGCCTCTGGGTTATGAATCTGTCCCTCCAGCATGTCCTATTTATTTCAGTGCTGAGGTTCAAGTCTCTCGAGCGTGTAGCTCGATGGGATTTGGATTTTTTGAGGTGCAGCATGTCCCTTAATTCCGGGTTGGACATGGCCTTATACGTCAGGCACAGGTCACCTCTGAGCAGGTGGTATGCCACTGAGTAGAGCTGGAGTTTCTTTAACCGGGCAGCATATGGCATCTGTTTGAGCCCTTTGATCCTCTTGGTGAGGTACTTTTGGGGTCTTTCTAGTTGCTGCAGGTGTTTGGTAAGGTACATCCCAAAAGGGGCATTGTACTCGATTATGGGCCTGATGAGGGATGAGTAAAGAGGCACGATGACCTCCCCTAATCTAGATATGAATCCCTTCATGATTAGGTGGGCTATATAAAATGTTTTTCTAACCACTTTGGCCATGTGGTTGTCAAATGAGAGATTGCTATCAACTTGGGTCCCCAGGTCCCTAATGACTTCTTCTGTACTTAATGGATTACCACCTATGTGGTAATTTGTGGGCACTTTGTTTTTGCCAAAGGGGATGACTATACACTTTTTGGCATTTAGCTTGAGGCCATGGCTCTGGCACCAGTTGTCTGTTTCTATGAGGCCCTTTTGGAGGATGCTTGTGTCGGCTGGAGAGTCGATTATGGCGCCCAGTTTGCAGTCATCTGCGAACTTGGTCAGCCACAGTCCTTCTGTGTTGGCCTGTACCTCCGAGAAATATATACCAAACAAGAGAGGTCCCAGGACTGAGCCTTGTGGGACGCCACTTGTAACTGGTTTGGAGTCTGACATGGCTCCAGCAATTCTAACCATGTGGGTTCTGTCCTTGAGCCAGTTTGCAACCCATCTAGTGACATAGGGGTTTATATTTAAGCTGGTGAGCTTATCTATAATGCCTGAGTGGGGTATTGTATCAAGGCTTTTGAGGTCCAGATAGGCTGTGTGGAACACCTTCCCTTCGTCAATGGCCTTGGTGACTGTTTCAAAGAAGTCAACCAGGTTTAAGAGGCAGGATCTGCCCTTAACAAAGCCAAACTGGGTAGGGTCCAGTGTCTGTAGGTCCCCAATATCTTTATTTATGAGGTCCATGATGATCCTTTCCATAGCTTTGCAGACCAAGCTAGTCAGGCTTATGGGGCGATAGTTTCCAGGGTCCATTGAGGCACCACCTTTGTGGAGAGGGACCACTGTTGCTGTACGCCACTCTGTGGGTACATATCCTGTAGTAAGGCTGAGATTGAACAGTAGTTTTATGTTTGGGTTTAGCTCTTCTTGGAGTTCATGTAGGACGCAGCCTGGGACACTGTCTGGTCCCATTGATGCTGTGTTTTTTGCTTTGTAGAGGGCGGCTCCCACCTGAGCATCTGAGATGTCGGGGGGGCAGCACTCTGCTGGGATAGATATTTGCCCTTTTGGTGGGGAGGAGGGGGAGAAGTTTGCGCTGAACCTGTCAGCTAGGATGTTGGCAATGTCTGTGGGATCAGTGTATTTTTTGTCATTTTGGACTAATTCTGAGCATATCTGGGAATTCCCACCCAGGTTCCTAACATAACTAAAGAAAGCCTTGTGATTATCTTTAGTGTCCTGTGCAATTTTTCTCTCGAAGCTGGCCTTTGACGATTTTATGAGTGCCCTTAGTTTTTTACTAATACTGATCAGAGATGCCTTCCCTTTTTGGGATTTTGCTCTATCATGTAGTAGCTTCCTCCTTCTATTGTATAGTTTGTTTATGGCTGGGTTCTACCAGACAGGTCGTCTGCCTTTGAAGGATTGGGTCTTGGTTTTATTTGGGATCGCATGATCCATGCATTCCTGAAGGTGTTCATAGAATGCATTTATAAAGGATTCTGCGGTCTGGGCCGTATTTTCCACAGGCCCGGGGGCTTTGAAGGATTCCACCTCGGTTTTGAGGAGTGTGAAATTTGCTTTAGAGAAGTTTTTCACTGTGGTTTTCTAGGCAGGGGGTGGGGTCGGGATGTGAATATCCAGTGAGATCAGTTTATGGTCTGATCTTACCAGTGAGGGATACACTTCTGGTCTGGAGCATAGAGTCCCCATGTTGGTGATGATCAGGTCCAGTATGTTTTCCCCTCTTGTGGGAGTGGTAACAAGTTGTTCCATAGCATTTGATTTATGAATTCTAGGAACCTTTGGGCAAGGGTGTTGGAGCTAGAGTAATGCTCCCAATCTATGTTTGGGTAGTTGAAGTCACCCAATATAATGGTGTTCGGAGAGACCTTCATATTTTCCAGTGTTCTCAGGAAGGCCGAGTGGGGTTCCTGGGTTTGGGAGGGTGGTCTGTAGCAGGCTATAAACTGGAAGGCAGTTTTACCCACTGTTAGTTGCACATGGATAGTCTCTGATGCTTCGTGCTTTGCCACCAACCTGGAGGTGTGGGTATCTTTGATGAATATCAATACTCCCTCCTTTTGTGGTTCGGTCCAAGTTTTGGGGCGAAAAGCATGGTATGAGGTATAACCTGGTAGTGCTGGGGTGCTCTCGGAGTCCTGAACCAGGTTTCTGTTACTGCACAGATATCGATGTTCTCCATGCTAAGGAGAGTTTCGAAAAGTGCATCTTGAGGTTTAGACTTCTAGCATTGAGTAGCATTACTCTTAGTTTCTTATCCCTTGTGATACCTATGGAGGTGGGTTTGTCTTTTGAGCCTTGCCTAAAAAAGGCACTATGGGGGTAGCAAGAGCCTTTGCCAATATCCGAAAGCCCAGGGGTGACAGGTGCAAGCCGTCCCGAGCAAAGCATCGTGGCTTGTCGTGCATATCATCCCAAGCTGACAGGCATTGGATCCCCTTTGAATGACACCAATACTTAAGCCAATTGTTGAAATTGATCATCTTGTCTTCATATTGTGGCATCATTCTTGGTGAGGGTAAGATGCTACTCAAGGTCAGGGTCATACCAGCCTGGGCTACATGCTCAGAGAGCTGCTCTATGTCTCTTTTCATGTAGTCCAGGGAGGTACGTCTCAGGTCATTCACACCAGCATGGACAATGACTGAGTCATATTTGTACTTGCCTTGGAGTGACCTGAGTGCTTGTGTTATGTGGCAAACAGTTTTCTATATTTATTTTATTACAAACAGTTTTCTATTTTTCAGTCATTTGTAGACACATTCTTGTCAGGTTACATACTGACATAACAAAATTTTTTTTTACATTTTGGATTAAGCCATTCATTTTTTTATTCTGAGGTTTGGATGACCCAATATATATTTGTACATATTATCTCTTAGAAGCATACATTACAGGCATATAGTGGACATCTTTTGATTGTTATATGTTCCCATTATAACATATTATTCCTATTTTTACATATCAAATCCTTTTCATAGTTTTAATTTGTCACACTATTGGACTAATTGTTTTGTATGTTTTAGTCCTTCATTTTTACAAGTTAAGCTGGATAACATATTATCTACCTTATTATTTGTCCTAATTTTGGACATTTTTATAGATATTGATTGTTGTCCTTGTTCCAAATAATACCATATTATTGATAGAGGTCCATGGTTGGATTTTGTTTTTTATTACTTCACAACTACCATTATTGTCCTATTTTTTGCTATCTGGACGTGGCTCTTATAGACACACATTTTTGTGATTTTCATTTTGTGAATTTTCAATTTGTTCCGGTTAATCTAAATTTGAGGTCATTATTGTCCAGCATTCCAAATAAATAATTACAAATAACAGATAAATGATTTTTTCTTTTTGTTTTTTTCTTTGGATATATACATAAATATCTACATTTATTACAATAGGACGTGGTGTTGTGGATTTATTGTACAGTCGTCCAGTTGGACAACTGTTGTTTAATTTGGTATAGCAGTTACTTAATATTATATCACTCATTTTCAACATGGACCTGAATAGAATCCTTATTGGTCTTTCCTCTGACAAGGAGAATTTAGGGTTTTTTGGCATCGGACAACCATTCAATACTGTTAATTCAGGCAATACTGATCATACTGAACTTAACTGTGAAAAATTGTTTCAGGACCTTAACAAAAACATGAAAACATTAAGATCCAACGTGTGACATTTGAAGTTATTTAAGGCCTATATGGCCAAGGATATAACTCCCCGATGTCTCAGGGTAAAAATTCAACCTTTGGTTACTGAGGCAGATGAACAATTAACCACAGCATGGTCTAATATACAACAGGAATGTTCCATGAAATTTGTTGAAACATTATCCCATTACTATGAAAGGATTATTGATAAGGAAACACTGATTGTTAGCAAACTATGCAATGATTGTAACCAATATAAAGATGAACCCTTTTTTAACAATTGTTTGACCAAATTGAGTTCTGACCTACTTAGTTTTGAACACCAACTTAAGGAAAGGAAAATCAAAAAATTTTTAAGAGATCAGACTGATTATGAGAAGGGCCAACCTTTTAGACAAAATAGACATGATAGATTTGAGGGTATCCATAAGAATATCAATCAAACCCCTAGACGAAAACGTCCGAGATCCATTCTCAAGAAACAAAACACTTTTACAGATTCCTCAGAGGGTGAATCTTCCTCTGGTACAGATATTGATACACAACACACCACAGACTCCCCGACCCCCAAACGCAACAGTGGGGCCCTTTTAGGCCCTACAAGAGAGGAGGCAGGAAACACAGAAAAAGTCAGAAGCTTACTGAATCTGATGGAACTATTGACAAACAAGTAAATGTACATGCTAATACTAATGTATTGAATATTTCTGGTACTGTATTATCTGAATCACAAATTGCTCTGCTAAATAAAGGCCTTTCTTTTATTCCCGTTTTTTTTTTGTGTCTGAGGATATTTTTGCACAAGATATAGTAGCATTTTGTAGATTAATTAACCTTAAATTATATTTTCAGGACAACCATGGACATGACTGTGTGACAGACAATTTCAAATACCATAGATCTACTTTTACTCCACCTATGCATCCTTGTGTTAGCCTTTTCCAACATAGTGTTCTCAAAGACCTACATTTTACATCCAACATGATTCCACCTATGCCAAATAATATTTCTCAGTTGGATTCTATGAGTCTAGCGGAATTAGTTGACAACAAACAATTGGTAATCATTTCTGCTGATAAAGGAGGTGCTGTTGTTGTTATGAACTGGTCTGATTATGATATTGAAGCTCACAGACAACTGGATGATGCTAAATATTACATGAAAAATGCCATTAGATCCTACATCCATGTTCAAACAACAAATTGCCACTTTTCTTAACTCAGCAGTAGAAAATGGAATCATCACATCAAATACTCTCAACCACCTGACCATTACTGATCCTGTCAGCCGATATATTTACTTTTTACCCAAAATTCACAAAGATCCTGTGCACCCACTGGGCAGGCCAATTGTAGCAGGAAATGGCTCTCTCACTGAACCCCTTTCTGAATTTCTCACAAAATATCTTAAGCCCCTGTTAAAGTGGGTGAGATCTAGGATCCAGGATACCACCGAATTTTTGGGCATAATTAATGATATGCAAATAGAGGATGATTGGTGGTTATGTACCCTTGATGTCAGTGGACTATATACAAATATTCCACATTGGGCTGGACTGGATGCTATTGAATACTGGCTCTACAAATCACAAATGTACAAACCTGGCTTTAACACTTTCCTGATATGTCTGACTGAATATGTTCTCACAAAAAAATGTATTTTTCTATGGGAAACAATGTTACCTTCAAATTAAAGGTACTGCTATGGGGGCATCCTTTGCCCCCATTTATGCTGATTTATATATTGCATATATTGAAGATCAAATAATATATGATGATGCACACAACCTCTATTTGGCTGAGATTGATATCTGGCGTAGATATCTTGATGATTGCTGGATGGTGTGAAGGGCGGATATTGAATACCTGAATGAATTTGTTGAATATCTGAATGACAACAAATGGGACCTACACTTTACCATCAGTTATGATAAACACAGGATTACCTATTTGGACGTATTAGTGACAAGAAATGTGGACAATACACTCAGTACACAGGTATTCTGTAAATATCCCAAATATAACACCTTACTCCACGCCTCCAGTTTTCATCCCAAGCATATAGCTAGGAACATTCCAAAATCACAATTCATTAGAATGAGATGTATTTGCTCGGATGACAGCAGTTTTCAGTATTATTGCCAGGATTTGACTGACAGGTTCAAACAAAAGGGTTATAGCATGGGTCATGTCATTACAGCCAGTAATTATGCTTCTCAGCTTAATCGTAATGATCTCCTCAGATACAAGAATAAATCACGGAGTAATAACAGTTTGCAATTCACAACCACCTATGGTAGAAATACCAATAGATTTATTGATATCATCAAACGTCATTGGAACATTCTTTTAGCAGATTCTGCTTTGTCCAGCCACATATCTGAAACATGTTCATTTTCATTCAGAAAAGGTAAAAACTTGGGTGCCTACTTTAACCATTACAAACATTATTCTGAATCTAGGAATCTGCACATGATTCAGACATCCATATCAGGAGACAAACTTATGGGCTGTATGCCATGTGGACCCTGTAGCAATTGCAAATATGTACTAAAAACTAAACAATTTTCCAGCAACAACAGCAGTCACATATTTGATATAAAGTTTTTTGCCAATTGTAACACCGATTGGATTATCTATATGGCCTCCTGTAGTTGTCGTGCTTTTTACATTGGTCAAACATCAAGACCTTTTAGAATACGCATATCTGAACATTTGAGTGATGTCAGATGTAAAAGAGCCAGTAATGCATTGTATAAACACACCCTCAAACATTGCACAGCCAAATTTCATTTCACCGTTATTGATAAAATAATAGGTGATAGAAGCAACAAATCAAGATGGCATATCAAACTGAATGCAAAAGAAAAAAAATGGATAGTAAAATTAGGTGCATTATTTCAGCCTGGACTTAATGAATATTTATAAATATTGTATGCATATTCATGAGCTCACCAATCATGTTTTGTTTCTAATTATGATGTATTATATAATGGATTCCAATCTATTATGTGATTTTGCACTGATGAAGGCTAGGTAAAAACCAAAGCCAAAACCGGTCTGTTTTGTTATTGGAATTCTTTATATGTTTCACTAATTAAATTAGTGTTTATAACTTCCAGTTGCTGGCTTCTTTCTTGGTGAATAAGTTCACTAACCATGAGATATGTTCATAGCACATAAAACCTTTGCAAAACTTAGAAATAGTTTGGCAGACTCACTCAGAACAGCTTTTGCAATCTCAAAGGAGGTTAAGAAATATCAGAATATTGTTAAATAATCTAAGAGCTGTACAGTAACAACAGAGCTTTATTAACAAAGTGCAGGCTGAAAAACAGTGATAAATTCAACCAAATAAATAAATAAATGCAGCACAGAAGTGTTAAATATCACTGAAACAGAGCAAATGCAAAAATATATATATATAGTTATATCAGCTTTGTACATCAGATAATTTTAGAAGGAATCCACGTCTTGCAGTCACAGGTCAGGCACACAGAAGCTCTGGATAAATGAGCACAGTCACAGAAAAATGTAATTCTTTTATATGAGCATGATGAAAGACTTTTATGAAGTTAAACCCTCAGGCCAATCAGATAAAAACACAATAAGCTATCAGCAAGTGGTTCCAATTAATGGAGTGGTAGTTAAAATTACCCATAAGTATGGTATTAGGCTGGATGGTGAGTGATTCTAGTAACTTCAGGTATAATGTATGGGCTTCCTAGTTCATCGTGGGGAACCTGTAGCTACCAAGAATATGGTAATGGATTTTTCCCATGGTTAGTTAGGCATGGAGTAACTCAAGTGTGCCATATTGTTTGAACAGCCTTGATGAGTGCTTATCCTTTATGTAGATAGATACAACTCCCAACGTTTGCTCTTTCATATTCAGTTGGTGGTCAGAATGTATGAAAAGTGTTACAGCCATGCACTGCCAGTGTGCTTTCTATGGCTTTGAAAGCCTAGAGGTGGCAGCCAGGTGAAGACCATCCCTGCCAATGCAGTGTGGCCTGTCAACTATGTCATCTCAGTCTGACAAGTATTGCACCCCTTTGGAATGATGGTTGCTAAGCCAATTGTTAAATCAATCATTTTCTGCTGGTATTGCGGCATCATCCTCAGAGAAGATAGAATGCTGCTCATTCCTAGGCTCATGTGTGCCTGTGATACATATTCTGAGAGCTCAATTGTGTCTGTCTTTATATAGTACAAGGACATATGTCTTAGGTCATTCACACCCACAAGGACTATGACTGAGTCATATTGGTATGTAGGGATAAGTGACCTGAGTACTTGAGTGATATGGCAGATTCTGACCCCTGACAGACAACTAATTGTAACCTTCTCTTTATCCAACCTGGTAAGAAGAACATCAGTGTATTTCACAATGCAGTCTCCTATGACCAGAATTTTAGGTTGTGCGGTGGTATGCCTCATGGACTTGGTAGTTGAGACACAGTGAGATGTGGCTTTAAGTGTTGTGATGGGAATTGTCTTCTTTGTGTGTATGCAGAGTTTCTAAGGACTGTACCTGAAAGGCTTTTGAGATTTGGGTAAGATTCATGTGTGCACCTCTGCATATGTGGATCTATGTGTATGGTCCTTTGTGTGTACATTGAATGATGTGTGTGAGTTGCTGGTACGCTGTTTGTTGCTTTTTGTGTCTGTATGTGAGATTCTAGCTTCCAGTGTCATTGTGTAACTACATCACTAAGACCAATTAGGTGAGCACACAATGAGCTTTTCCACCAGCTATTCCCAGCTCAGACAGGTGAAATCAGTCCTCTCCTGCCACATGAGTGCAGACTTTAACTCTCTTTATGTAAAATGACTGTTTAGATGCTCAGTTATTAAGGAACCACAAACAAATGCCTAATATTAACTAAGAAACACTAGATACAATGCATTTCAGTGCAGAACAGCAGCCTTTATAGCGGTTTGAAAATGGAACTCTAAACTTTAAAGACGTGAAAGAGAACAATAAACAGCATAGTAAACTTTAACTGTATAATGAAAATCAGCAATGTAAGTGCAAAATGATACTTAATTTCATTTAACTTGCCAAGGATGGCTTCAGATGTTAACAAAATCTCTTAAAGTCTCTGGCATCATCGCCAAGTGACTAGCAGCTCTAGATAAATGAGTCAAGAGTCTCACAAATCCAAGGCTTATATACGATCAGAAAAAAGCAAGTTTTATACTAACTATGCCCTGAGGCCAATCCAGTAAGCAGACAATGAATTTTCCACCAGTAATTTCTATCTCGTATAGGTGAAAGCAGCCCTCTCCTGCCACAAGAGTGCAGACTTTAGCCCTCCTAATGTAAAATGATTGGTTTGGAGTCCAAGTGTTAAGGAACCACAAACAGATGCCTAATACTAAAAAAACACTAGATACAATGTAGTTCAGTGCAGAATATTAGCCCTTATAGTAGTTTGAAAATCCAACTTAAAACCATAAAGAAGTGTAAAAAAATAAATAGCAGAGTTAACTTTCACAGTATAATGAAAATAAGCAAAGTGTCTAGATGTTTGCAGCTGTACAGGGCACTGGCACAGTGAGCAGTGCCATGCAAATGTGCCAAATTTATGCCAGCACTGGAAATAAAGAAAACTGACTACTGAACCCTCAGGCTAATAAAATGACTACAATTAGAGCTGTTTATCATGTGCTAAACTCAGAAAGACCAGGCAAACACCTACTTCCACTAGAGGGAAAGGTACAAAAGGAACGAACACAAGAAGACAGAGTAACCCAGCAGAAAAAGTAAAATAGAGGGAGATGAAAAAAATAGAAAAGTGATGAGACAAATAAGGAGAAAAAAGCAGATAAGCAAAGTACATGCTTCAGCATAAGGGGAGGAGGATCTATAAATACTTATGTATATATTTAAACAGCAATGAAAATGAGAGATTAAAGGGGTAACTAAGAGAAAAATAAAAACACACTTTGCAGGTACTTAACTAAAACCTGAGAAACAGTAGAATCAAAGAAAACACAAAGGGAAACATAGGGTCTATGACACCCATGCACTGGCCCAATAATCAAGGAGCCTCAATCCTCACCACTATCACTAGTGAGGGACGTGCACATTGGGAGGATGAACAGTACACACATAGTAAAGTATAATTTCCCTTAAGAGCACACAGAGATCACAGTCAGTCTAGGGCTGGTTTTCCCTCTGTCTCCAGATCCCCAATAAGACTCCCCACTGGCAAAGCTATAGGATTCAGATCTCAGCTGAGTGGTCAAGCCAAAATCTCCAGAACCCTCTCTGTCCAACCAGTGCTTTGTGTCCCTGACGAAGTAGCTGACACACACACACACACACACTCTCACACACACACACACACACACACACACACACACACACACACACACACACACACACACACACACACCCACACACACTTTGAGATTTTATTTATATACGAACACACAGGCACTTGGGGAAGGCTTGCACAGGTTCTCCAGCTATGCCCCCTTCTGCCCAGACTATATTGTAGTAACACCTGCCACCAACCACCCTTATCAGCTACTATAAAGGCCTTTACCAAGGGGTGTCCAGTTCTACTGTGCAATGTTACTATTATCCTAATGGTAAGTGTGACTAAGACTTGAAGGCTATTTAGGAGTGGCGTGTACAGTATCACCAAATACATGCAAGTACTCTGAGAGCTTATGTATCTCTACACAAAACCAGCCGCAATTAAAAGTTTTAAAATATTTAATAATAAATAATAAAAGTACAAGACAATACTCATTAACTCAGCACAGTGATAGTAGAGCTCAGAAATCACAGGAAATACTTTAAAACAACATTGTAGGAAAGTCTCACATAAATATAGAAAACAGCTAGAGTAATCTTATTGTATTTCTATCTATCTCTAAGAGAAATCACTGTACCAAAATAACTTACTTACAGAGCAAGACAAGTGCTGGTGATGTTGTCAGATCCAGAACAGAATACAAAATGCACTTTCTTTCTCTCTGAGATAGTTCTTAAATTGATAATACACATTACTGCTGAATCATCCCAGATTACATCATTCGTGTCACCTCTGATTTAGTTTCCCAGGCTAGTAGGGACTTAAATTTTTAACATGTCTCTTAAAAATACTTATCTCTCAGAAGCTGACAATACTCTCTTAGAAGCTTGCCTGAAACTGAAAATGTGTAAAACAATTACCTTGATAACCTGTAATGACCTCTGTTTCCAGACAATAGAATGAAACTTCAGCTGTAGACATTCTATATCTTTAGCTAACATAAACTAACTTCATACACATTGTAAAAACTTTTGACTTATCAGCTTATTTTCTTAGAGTTTTGCAAGTTAACTCTGTATATTCCAGCGTTTACTCTGAAACCATACATTTGCATTGGCATATTGCTTATACACATGCCTGCTCTTTTCCAGCAGGGTGCACTGTGGTTACATTTTTGAAGCTCAGCACATAACACAGTTTTCTTACATTTGTAAAACAAACCTGTGGATCATATTAATATTTACAAATGACATAGGATTATTTAGAAAATTCTATCTAGCTAGGCTGGCAGCCTTCATAGGGTCAACAAGATGTTGAAAGAGAAATTATGCAATTTACCATTGTAAAATGATATAAAAATGGAATTACCGACCCTGAGCTAGGACTTTTGTTAAAAAGAAATAGATGAAATAGAGAATGTGAACAATTATTAGTTAGTATTAACTAGGAAAAAAGGGCCATCTGTCAATCGACAGAAACAATAAGGGCACCAGAGATGAGGACTGCCCAGATTGTAAAGTGAAATATTGCACATAAATAAAAAACAATGTATTAAAAATGTACACTACAGACTGATCTTAAGTCTTCTTCTAGCAGCCAAAGGAAAGGAAAATGGTGATATTAGAATATTACACTAATCCATCAAACTTCTCTGTTTTAATTGTCATATATAATAGGTGTTGCATGGAGTTGACTGCTTACCTTGGTATGACTGCCTAATAAGAACACCATTCATCTGAATGCAGAACTAGACTTTAATAATCTGTGCATGTACCTTATGACTGGTTAATGTACCACAATAGAAGGCATACCTGCAGTCATAGTCCCATATTTTCAGATAGGAAATGAACTTTTGAAGAGTTTCATTTGCTAACAGAAATCAAAGGCTGTTGTTAACATTTATTTTATACTCACGCATGGCTAGCCTAGCACATGAAACTCATTAGGGTATTGTACAAACCAAAAAAATACAATACAAGATACATACTGATGACCAGAATGGATTTTTAAACCTACTAACTGCCAATTTAATACCACAGTACAGAGTTACTACTCAAAATGACCAAAGATAGCTTTTGTACTGGGGTTACATCATACAAATGAAAACAACTTTTATGCTAGCCAATTTTCCTTTTTGGGTTCAGATTAACCTATCCCAATTGATTAATGACTGACCTTACCCATCCCATGGTTACTATATATGTATTATCCCTAATGAGAATAACTGGGGCCATACATCAATAATTTGTGGGGACTCATGCATGGGATAAAACATTTAGAAGTTGCTTTTATCCATTAGTGGGTGGTCCTGGGGTAATGTTTCTGTTTCCCATCTATAGATTTTAGTTGTGCTTGAATATGAACAGGGATGAACTTCCTTTTATTTGTATGGAGAATCTGTTCCAGAGCAGTGGTATCCTTTGCAAGATATACCTACCCCATTAAACTGTTCTGTTGATGTTGCAGAAGAGGTTTGTATCCATATACTGAGAATTTCTGATGCCATTGACTTGCTGATGTGTAGTAAATCCATCAGTATTGGGTTGGAGAATGTCTTGTGTACTAGACACAGGTCACCTCTTAGCAGTCTGTAGGATACTGAGTATGTGACAGGACTTTGAGATAGTCCATCGAGGACATGTTGTTTAGACCTTGTATCCTTTGCTTTTGTGGGCATTCCATTGTTGCATGTGTCTGGACAAATACACACCAAAGAAGGAATGAAGGCTCAGTAAAGGGGGTGGGGGGGTGGCATTCCTAGATCTAGACACAATCCCTTTATTTATAAGCTATGCAATATAGAAGGACTTATTACAAAAATGGATACATGTTTGTCAAAGTTCTTCAGACTGTTACAGGATGATTGGAAGAAAAACTAAGAAAAAATGTAATGGTTCAGTTCACACCTGAAGTTAAGCCTGTAGCTACAGATGTAAAGAAAAGTGTCCAGGCATGACAAAAGTAAGATAACAACATATTCAGATGCCAGATATAATGCCACAGCTTTCAATAAAGACGATTTGGTTTAGTAAAGAACCTATCCCTTATGAGGGAGGGGAAATCAAACTTTACCAGTCTTAGCAAACTGTGCAGAAGAAATAAATTCACATTTCTTATTTGACAGACAGACACAGTTGTAATGCTTCACATCTGGCAAAGGTAACCACAGAGCTTAGTCAAGTCGCAGAAGAAAATCATAGTGTTTTTCACTAACTCCCAATATGATAAGCAATAGATCTCTTCGTCAGCACCTGTGATGATCACCAGTATGACTATGCCACATAAATCCTAACTGAGAATGATAGTAGCCATATTTGGACTGTTAGGAATTAAATCTATGCAGAACAAGCTGCTTTCTACTCAGCTAAATATTGTGTTTCTATTATTCTATAGAGGTTGTCATAGTTTGCTCAGGAAAGTTCATATTAACTGATGTTAATTTCATAGAGGTGATTGGCAACATGGGAAAGAGATGTTATCTGCACTTCATATGATATTCATGCACGCCTTTACTAAAAAAAGTGCTTTTAGGGAAGAAATATAATTGCAAATTATTCAGATATATTTTTTTCTGTTTTAGTAATATCTCACAACTTAGAATGTTCTATAATACTATTCTACACCAACGGTTATAAACATGATAAAACTTGACAGATTTGGGAAATTAAAAAGGTAACTGTTATGGAAAGATTGATGCCTAAGATTTTTAAGTTTAACAGAGTATTATGGCTGGGATAAATGTATTATTTAATGTTTTCCTAAAATATCCGGATAGCACTGCTATCATTGTCAGAAGATGATCTGTAATAAAGTATTACATCAGTAGAAACTAACAGATGTCCCATTACAATTTGATGAACCACAGTACAGTAATACCAGAAAATATTATTATCTGAAACTGTTTCACTGACCTGTGAAGACTCCTAAACAACTCTTGAGCTGGATAGCCCCAACCCCTCTCCAACTGCCAGCTAAATATAATCTACTCCAAGGTCATAGTACCTTGTGTTAAATTTCTTTATGGAGGTTGTTGCAGAATCTGTGGGGCTTGGTTACACTTTATCACAGAAGATGTGTTTTGCCAGAGTGGGAGTCAGCAGTTTGTAATAATCACCAAAATTGGAAAAAAGGTGATCAAATAATTTAATCCCTCAGGAAATCTTGTACAATGACCCTTAAGACATAAGTGATTTAACTTAACGTTTACTGAAATGTCCACCATCTAATTAAATATAAATTTAAAACAGCTGTGAGCTTATGGATATGGAAGTAGTTTCTGTGACATAAGATAAGTAGCTAAATGCACTTTGAACACTTCTCTTAAAAACACGGTTTGTCTGTTGAAATTGCCATGTCATCTGTTTTATTATGTGGACTTTACCCCAAGATACAACAGATGATGTAATACACATTTTAGTTCTGTAGGTACTGTACCTACAGAACAATGCTACTCTTAAGAAGCATCTTTCAACATGTACAGTATGAATTTAGATATTCTTTCTTCTGGCATTGTGTAACTGAAGAAAGAAGTTTCAAAGTTGCATGACTGTAACCACGCACAGATGAACTTTGCAATATTTTTCTTAGCTTATAAAATAGTGCTATCAGATTTTAAATGGCCTGGTCACATTCCCACCACTTGACAGTACTATAAAGTTATGTTTCTGTTTATAACTCATAAAACAGTTATGTAATTGCATCTTTTACTGTAGCCCACTGTCACCTTGATGAGGCAGTTTTGAACCTTCTGTGTCTGCCAAGGGAGCTTATCTGGCCTTGAAACCATTATGTAGCTTTTGTACTATTGTACGTTTACAATTTCTGATTACGTTAGTGAAATATAATAGTTTAGAGCTATTTTTTTTTTCGTTAAAACCCTAGAACTCTCTCTGGCATTAATAAATTCATCAGCACTGATACAGTCCATAAAAACTACTGGCAATACAATCAAAGTTCAAGATTTAAAGCACTTAATGCGTTGTTGTTTAAATCTCAGTGATAAGCTGCCAACCAGTTTGAATGTTATTATTGATTTCAGTCAGGGGAAAAACAGCTACCTGAAGTGCCCCATACCTGTTTTCACTGGCCATCTGTCTACTGGAGATACTAATGTTTATCTTAAGCTCAGGAATAAATTGAAACTCTTTCAAATGGAACTGTTACGGTTTTGTTTCAAATGTACATCAGTACACAAGGTACTCGTAGTGTGTCAGCAGGTTACGTGATTCATTATTAAGCAGCCTCCACATGACAGTTTCTATTTTGCTAACTCTGCCCAGCAGAATGCACAGAAATTTGCAATTACTTTTATAATTTTATGTTTCCTGGTATTATGTACAGGATATTTAAGCAATAACCGACAACGTGGTGTGGTATATTGAAGATTTACCCATGGTTGGCATGGTTTAATCACGAGGGTGAAGCCCAAGTGATTACATAAAGCCAACCATGGGTAAATTTCATTATACCGCAATCACTGAGTCAGTTATTGCTAGTACACAATGACATTATTTAAGAAAAAAAATTACTTACTTTTCTTAAATAATGTCTTTATATAATGGTGCCATACCGTCCTTCTGCACCTGGTGGTATCCTGCTGCCTTGTTTTGATGTAGTACTATGCATGCGTATGGGACTTGCGTTCCCATGCATACCCAGTACATCAATGCTTTGAAAAGGAAGCAACGGAGAAAAGAAAGTCACCGTTGCTCCGTTTTTGTTTTTTTTTTTGTTTTTTTTATTCAAAAAAAAGTTTTGGCTACATTAGGGGTAGGACAGAGAGACAGAATGGAGGAAATGCAAAGAAACGCAGTATGTGTCTTTAGTTTTAAATAAGTTACCTGATTTTCTTTGCATTTCCTCCATGCTGCCTCTCTGGTATGTCCAGAGTCTGGACTATATATATATATATGTATATATATATATATATATATATATATATATATATATATATATATATATTTTTTTTTTTTTTTTTTTTTGTAAAATAAATAAATAAAAATTATGGAATATACGAATGGAAAGAAGTCTGGATGACTGGACCTTTTTCCGTTGGTATATTCTGGGATTTACAATGGGCACGCTGGTTGGGCTGGCCAATCAACATGCTCATTTTTGAATATTAATGTCCAGTCATTGTATAATTTGCAATTAATGGCAGCAAGACAAACATGCTGTTCTGTAATTGTTATTCAGTCAGTAGACATGCATGTTCATCTTCTGGGACTCTCTGGCTACTGTCAGGGCCAGACTTACATATATGCAAACTAGGTGACTGCCGAGGGTGTCCTACAGCTTAGGATGCCTTTCTGACTTTATTTATTCATTTTTTCCATGTCTTTACCAAGATTTTTTTAGTAAAGAAAATGAAAAAAAATAAAGTCTAAAAGGCATCTCCCAGCTGAAGGGTGCCTTATGGAGAAGGTGTTGACGTCTAGAAGTTACCATAAGATGGGAAGGAGTTGGCCAATCAATTCACAGAGCTTTTTACTCCTTACTATCAAGGGGCAACTGATGGAAAGTAAACTAAGGTCAGCTGATGCAGGTACCATTGGATTATTCGAGAAGGAGCAGCCTGCAACAGTGTGAGGTAAGACTTTCTTTTTTTTTTAATGATCCTGCTGAGCAATCAGAAAAAAGCTGCGTTATATTTCTATCCTGCTGCTCCTAAAATTGTGAGGATCACAGCTATTTAGTAATGCTAGGCATTAAAATTTAGTTCTGTTTATTGTTTAGAAAATGTATGTTGATTCAGATCCCTCCTGGAAAGAAAAACATTTTTTTTCTGGTAAGTTGCCTAACATTACAGTCAGTTAGTAATGCTAAACACTAATTTTTCATGTTTTGTATTGTTCAGAAAAATGTATGTTGAGGCAAAGCCTGCTGTTCTATTAACTTTTTAAATGAATTAGCATAATAATTTTAAAAGTTGTATTTTGGGCTTTTCTCCCACCAGAACCACCCCAGGTTATATTTGGCTTTACCTCTGATTCTTAAGCAAGAAAGGTAAGATCTATAAGCCTTCCTGAGACTGTCTCAATTTTTGGTTTGTCCACGGTAAAATCTGTGAGGGTTGTAGTTGCTAACTAATGACAGTCATTTGAATTTATGACCTGCTATTGTTAAAATACACACACACACGCACACACACACATATATATATATATATATATATAGGTTCATAGGTGTGTACTAGGCTAATGGCCCTGGAGCCTTTACAAGCCGAGCCCATAGGATTACCCTAGCATTGTGAAACCCAACCTTAGTTCCTAGTGCCTCTGTCGAGTAAAGCCACTAAAGTGATCCCCAGGGTGAATTTTCTATTTCCCGTCCACTCATCAAGATTTCTTTTGAAGAAGGCCAGTGAGGTGCTCGGCTTAGCATGTATGGGACGTCTATTCCATAGCATGGACAGTCTCTGGGTTATGAACCTGTCCCTCCAGCATGTTCTGTTGATTGTGGTAATGAGGTTGACATCTCTGGAGCATGTGGTGTGGAGGGATTGGGATTTCTTTAGATGCAGCATTTCTAACAGAGCTGGGTCAGACATGGCTTTGTAAGTCAAGCAGAGATCGCCTCTAAGTAGGTGATATGAGATAGAGAATAGGTGGAGTTTTTTGAGTCTGTCCATATAGGACAAGTATTCCAGGCCTATGATCCTCTTTGTGTGGTACTTTTGTGGCCTCTACAGTTGTACTCGATAATTGTACATAATGATAATACATAAACCTGCTATTCTATTGGCTCACCAGTGATGTTATGTAACAGTGATATTTACAATTTGCATCCAATTTGGGGACCTTTTTTCCCCTCAGTATTTTTTGGCTTTGTCATTGATTCTTTCTTTGGGAAGGTGAGACATTTTTGTTTTTATTTAAAAGATTTGGGCATGTGGGATGTACACAGACCTATACCTACAGTTGCTGGGAATGTCTGGAGATAGAAGTGACTAAGTACTGATTGCTGTTTATACTAGCATTGCAGAATGAATGTGATTTGTGTGAAACAAAAACAAATGCAGCAACTGCAAAAATGACCAACAATATAAAACACACACCGCTGTCCGGTTACAATAAAGGCTGTCCTCCACCTTATTAATTCCAAGGAACGAGCGAAACTGAACGAATGGTGAAAAAGTTTTAATGTAACTCATAAAACAAATACAACAAAACAAGTAAACAGATTAAGCGTGCTTTCATCTCATAACCTGAGACTTCATCAGAATATTATATATATTTTTACTATAGTAAATATGAAGTTTTTATATTGTATACATTTATGTATGTATGTGACATTCATTTTTTTAACTTTTTAAGCATTGCTTTTCAAGCTATACCACATTCTTATAAAAGTGTTATAAAACAGAGTATTTTAATATGGCATTTTACCAATGCTGTAAGATAACAGAATAAAATATATCTAGGCTTTTGAGCGTCAAAACTAGCCAATGGAAAAGAGTGGAAGGTTATTTAAATATGGAAGTTTTTTTTAAAACAAACAGATGATTCTGATGAAGTCTCAGGTTATGAGATGAAAGCACGCTTAATCTGTTTACTTGTTTTGTTGTATTTGTTTTATGAGTTACATTAAAACTTTTTCACCATTTGTTCAGTTTCGCTCGTTCCTTGGAATTAATAAGGTGTAGGACAGCCTTTATCGTAACCAGACAGCGGTGTGTGTTTTATATTTGTGTGAAACAACCTGGAATACTTTAACATTCATTATGTGTCCATTTGTGTATCACAATCAAATGTCCGATGTGCATGCAGAAGTGGCTTTGACTGCTGGATGTCTTTGGATGAAAGTAGCTGACTTGAACCTCTTGTCATTTACACATTTTCTTTTTGTGAATGGTCTAGCTTTGCAAAACTAGTGTGTATTTGGCTACAAGTGACACCCCTGCTGTTGTTTAACTGTTGTTAAACAGGAATCACCAATTTGGAGTTACAGGAGTAGTGTTAAATAATGTATTTGTTAAAATCACTGTAGAAGTACTACTGGTATTGTTTTATTGGGGCAGGGGGTTGCAGTGTATTTAAAATTAACAGGTTAGTTGTAATTTGCTCATGCTTTCCATCACAAGCATCTGCATTGTAGAAAATAAGTAATTATCTTTGGTGGTGTGGCAGGATCAGGCCATGTGTAAAGGTAGGTGATTATTGATACAGTGATGCAGTGATTATCCTGTATAGCTCTGGTTGAGTTCTTAGCTGTGGCTTCTTCTATGTGGAGTCTGCATGTCTTTCCTAGTATATGTGTGGGTTTTTTATGTGTTCTGGTTTCTCCAACACCCAACATTATTTGCCTGTAGATATATGTGCAGTGTGTGTGTGTGTGTGTGTGTGTGTGTGTGTGTGTGTGTGTGTGTGTGTGTGTGTGTGTGTGTGTGTGTGTGTGTGTGTGCATTTTGTGATAGACCTGGATAGTCAGAGCCAATGTCAGTATGTGTATACTTGTGTGAAATTTCAATATAGCTTGTGTGATAAGCCTGGCTTTTATGGGTAGTGTCACTGTGTATATATAAGTAAAAAATAATATCATTAATTTTTATCTATGGATATCTGCAATATTGTCAGTGATATGTATAACTCTCTCCTGCATAGCAGTTAAAACAATAAAAGACTAAGTTGTTATCATTCAGAAACACAACATAAAAATGTATTACAGTATAGCCAGAGTCTCAGAACTTCTTGCTACCTCATGGCCTTAAGAACTTCTTGCTACCTCATGGCCCTACCACCACAGGTTGTTTAAATGGAGTTTGGCACAGACTTAGTACTGCCTCTGCCCTGAACCTCATCTAATCTAAAACTGTCTGTGCTCAGAGGTGTGCACAGAAGGTCATTTTAGTTGTGCATTGGGAGAGGTTGGGAACAGTGTGGTCATTACAACAAATTTTCAGTCAAATTTCATAGGTGTGCACAGAATAACATTATAGTTTGTGTGGGAGCTGTAGACAGTGTGATCTTTATTTGTTTAACTACAAACCTTGGAGGTGTACTAAAATGGATTACTATGATTTTTTTTCAGTTTTCTGATCATCAGAAACTGAATGCATATACAGGTGGTTATTTCTGATGTAAGGTGGCATGCTGTTAAATATATCTGACAGAAAAGGTTCATATATGACTGTTTTCTGATTGTTCTTTCAAGTCTAACATCAGAGTTACATACAGACGGTTAATGTCTTTTGGGGGGTAGGGTGAGGAGGTTTGTTGCATATGTGTTTGACAGCAAATATTTGAAATATACAACTGTGGCCATTTCAGCCTTCGTCCCAGTCAAATACCGGAAGGATAGACAGAAGATGACAATTTTGTGAGGGAGTAGGGAGGCAGGTATTTTTCCCAGATGGAATTTATGTATCCTTGGAGGCATTTGACTTTGCAGTTTATTTTGAATCGCTGTTTTGTTGGGCACAGATTACACAGACACAGAGTGAGAGGCAGTGTGAAGGTTGTTTGTGAAAATGTTGAAGAGTAGGTGTTCTAGGATGGAGCCTTGGGGACTCCAGTAGGGTTGTGGAGGAAGGGTGAGAGTTCATTGGACCATTTCACTGCTTATTTACAATTCTTGAGGTGGCTCTGAAACAATTCTACCATGTTATGGGAGAAGCCTAAGTCAGACAGTGTGTTCAAAACCAAGGGGTGAGACACTGTGTCAAAAGCCTTGGGGAGATCAAGGAATACTGAGGCTGTATAACATCCTGCATCTCTGGCCTTGTTCATGGTGTCTGTAAAAGATAATAGGGCTGTAGCTGTGCTGTGGCCAGGTAGGAAGCCATGTTGGGTTTTGTTTAAAAGACTGTTTTGCAATAGATATTGCATTACCTGCTGATGGATACCTCTCTCGAGAATTTGGGATATGGGTGACAAGATGGATATAGGATAGAAATTGGATGGATCAAAAGAGTTGCCTCTTTTGTGGATGGGGGTGAAGTGAGATTGTTTCCATGTGGTAGGTCCTTCTGATTCGGATAAAGACCTATTTATAAGGATACTGATTGGGTAGGTGACTGAGTTAGCAGCCAGTTTGAGGTAGTATGGAGGGAGATTGTCAGCTGAGGTTGAGCAGGGTTTTAGTTTTTGTAGCAGTTTCTTAATGGTGTCAGTGGGTATGGGCTGAAATGAGAATGGGGTTTGTATGACATTTTGTTGAGTAGGGGGGTTAGTAATGACAGGGTTAGAAGTAGTTGATGGCCTGGGTTCGGTGTCTGAATAGGTTGAAAGGTGGGGGTGGGGTCCAGCATTAGGGATGTTAGTTAGTAGGTCTGAAATTGATTTTATGAAGTGCTTGTTAAAGATTTTGGCTATTTGTGATGGAGGGGTATCTGGTGATAGGGTGTGCATTCCATTTCTTCCAGGGTTAAGTAGTGAAGATATGGAGTGCCAAAATTTACCGAGGTTGATTTTAAGCTGGAGTTGAAGCTGGGAATAATATGACTTCTTATCTCTGTTGATTAGTTTTGTCACTTTGTTACATAGTGTTTTGAAATTAACATGATTTTGTTTCCAAGTTGACCAGGCTAGGTCCCTTTGCTTCATCAGGTGTTTACATTCCTTAGAGAGTCACGGTGCTGAGTTCTTTTTGATTCTTTTCATATGAATGGGAGCTGGTGTATTAAGTATGTGAAGGAATGGGTTATTAAAGTATAGTGCAGCATCATTAAGGGGTAGTTGTTTAAGGGGTGTCCAGTCTATTTCATATGAATGGGAGCTAGTTTATTAAGTATGTGAAGGAAGGTATTATTAAAATATAGTACAGCATCATTAAGGGGTAGTTGTTTAAGGGGTGTCCAGTCTATTTCATGTGAAAGTATGTGAAGGAAGGGGTTATTAAAGTACAGCATCATTAAGGGGTAGTTGTTTAAGGGGTATCCAGTCTATTTCATGTGAATGGGAGCTAGTTTATTAAGTATGTAAAGGAAGGTATTATTAACGTATAGTACAGCATCATTAAGGGGTAGTTGTTTAAGGGGTGTCCAGTCTATTTCCTGTCAGAGATTGTTGAATTTATGCTGACAAAAATTAGCTGAAATTCTAACTGAATCTACCAGCTTATTCCCTTCAAACAAACTCCCAGCAACTCTTAGTTGCTGGGAGTTTGTTTGAAGGGAATAAGCTGGTAGATGATCACTCAGGGAGCCAGACAGTGTACCAGAAGAAGGGTAATTGTCAGGGTGGGATACTAGAATCCACTCTAAGGTGGATTGGCAGGTAAGATCTTTGCTGTATCTTGTTGGAGGATTGATAAGCTGAGAAAAAACATACAGATTTATCCTGTTTGTGGGGGAGTCGGAAGCTATGGTTTGCCAATCTATATTTACGTCTCCTAAGATTATTGTTTCAAGGTTTATTGTTTGGGATGTCCAGGATAAAATATTTTCCAACACTGGTATATTGTTACCTGGTGGGATATATATTACTATTATGCAAATTATTTTGATATATTGAGGTTCAAGAAGGAGATTAGTACCTCAGCATTGGAAAAGATGTGTATATTACTGGTGTAGGGTGTGATGTTGAGTGTAGAGGGATACAGAAGTGCTAACCATCCCCCTTTTATTTTGATCTGACTCTTCTAGTTATTGCAAAGTTTGGAGGTATTATTTCTGAGTCCTTTACATTGAGATGTAGCCATGTTTCTGTAAGGGCTAGTATGTCAGGTTTATTTTGATCAATCCAGGCATGCAGTAGGGCTATTTCATTACATATACTTTTAAGGTTAAGTGTAAGTATGTTTAAATCTTTGGGGTTACTGATGTGGTTAGGATTAGAGGATGGGCCAGGGTTAGGATGTATGTCTCCACATTTGAGTAGATAGGTAATGAGGAATGTGTACCATGGGAAGTGTGTTTTATTCCTAGGTGAGGGTACTGGCGTCAAGTGTGGTTTCATAGGAGGTGAGGAAGCCAGTTTGTGGTGTGAATAAAATGGGATGGTATAGGGTAAAAGCTGGGGGAGATATGTGAGAACCTGTGCTGTTTATTGGGGAGCGGGTTAGAGGAGGTTGTTGATGTGTACTGGTGTGTGGGGTATGTGAAGATATAGCTGTAGTGAGGTTGAAAATTAAGAGTAAAGAGGCTGGGCATGTTAGGAGGCGCATGTCAGCTGTGATTGTGGGTGTAAACATAAACATAGTAAAAGTGGAATTTGTGTGTTTGAATGTAGTGCAGGTGTAAATAAGGACTGTTACCATGTGATGTGTGTGCAGCTGAAGGTAGGTTGGAATGGTTTGACTTCAGAGTGGGCTTTGACAATGTGGTTAGGTGCTTTAACTTGCAGTTTGTGATAAGGATGGGTGGGGAAGATGTGATTGGTCAGTAGTAAAATTATGGTGCAATGCTAGTTTGTGTGTATAGTAGAAGAGAAGGTGGTAAGCCTGGAGTTAATGTAAAATAACTTCAGGTGGTGATTAGATTGTGATGGTAAAGTAGAGTAAGATGCAAAAAATTATAGCAGAGGGCATGTGAATTCAAGGTGATGGATGTAAGGGAGAGCAGATAAGTTTGGCTAAATAAAAGAAAGTAAGATGTGCATGAAATGTGGGTGTGGACAAGGTAGAGTTGTATTTAATTGGATCACAGGAATGAGGGGGTGTAGTTTGCATAGGATGAGCAGAGGTGCTGGGAGAGGGTGGGATATGGGGGAAGGGCAGGGGGGCAGAGTGAGTGGAGTGGGAACCCCCCCCCCAGATGGTTTACCACCATAAACAATCAGTGAGGTAGGATGTTCATGGACACAAAGACAAGGTGTCTGAACTCTAAATACTTGTCTAGAGTTACAGCATCCAATGTTATAGTTATGGGCTTTTAAATGTCTTTCCAGGGATATGTTACACTGATAAGAGTGAAATGTGCTGGTGTTAATATAACTTCACCTTCAGCAGTAAAAGGCCTGTGAGGGTGGGGGTGGGGCCATCCTTTCAGCAGATTCAGCACTACAAATCAATGCACACTAGACTTAACAAATTAAGTTATTAGTTTAAGTTATGGAGATAGCCTTAGATAGATTGTACTTGCTTATTTGTTCCTTGTGAAACTTTTGCCAACTGCAGGTGAAATTCAGCTGTGCAAGTTCTTTAGGTAGTGCGATATGATAAGTCTAACTACTGCTGCTGCAGAGGTTACATGTGCTTGTTTCACTTTGTGTAGAGTGAAGTAGCTGGATGGAGAGAGCAGTTGGGACATGGGCTAGTGAAGTGACTCTGAGGTTGGAGCCACAGCAGCAAATGCAGCAAAGAATAAGGCAAAATGTATGGAAATGTAGAGAAAGGTAAACCGGATGATATGGGGAGGCCTTAATGGGGGGGAAAGGGGGGGCACTGACAGATGTTGGCTGGCAGAAGGTACTGTAGAAGGCATCATTTCACCTAAGGCTGGCCTTGGCTACTGTAAAGAGCTGAACAGGCTACACTACAGCACCTAAATGATGTAGGTCAGAAGCAATGTTTATCAGAGACAACAGTAGTCAGTATTAATACCACTTCAGATCTTCACCTCACAAAAAAGAACACATGTTGACTAAACCATACAACAAAGCATAAATAAATAAGTTGTTGTTGTATCTTTCGGCTTTTTCCTGGTTAGGGGTCACCACAGTGGAACTCCGGTCCACTATTGATTGGCAGTAGATTTTTACGTACCGACTTGCCAGGCCTGATGCACAACCTTCAACGAAGGTATGCCCATTCACGCATGTCTCCACACAGAAGACGCTTTAGCTGAGAATCAAACAGGACAACGTCTTACTGTAATAAACAAGTAAACAAACAAACAAATAATGTAGCTAAAGACAAACGTTCTTCCTAAAGCAACTTGAGCACCACAAACAGCTGTCTAACATTACATGGTCTTTGTCACTGAAAAGGCAAAATGCCTTTCTCATGCACGTGGAATATCAGGTGTCATTTTCTGATCTGATTATCATAGTGCCATGGATGGTTTGCTGGGCCCCCACTCAGGGTGCACTTACCTACTAAGGTAAAAATCATAGAACTTGAGTTCAACTGGCCTCAAAAACTCACAAGAACCGTTTAACATTAAGTGGGAGTCCAGGTTGCTTGTAACCTCAGGATGACAAAGTCATGGCAAACTGTAGTTGTAGCTGTTTCAAAATATAATCCCTCAGATAAGGTATATTAATTCTCAAGTGGTTCATTGCATCATAGTTGAATTGAAGACTTAAGTTCTTCTGTACAATGTAAAATAATGCAATAATCTCTCAATACTTGTTAGCTGCTAGTGTTCCTTGTTCCTGCTCCTTAGTTCAGAAGGAGCCCTTAAAACTTACATCTTCTACAGGATGAAAGGGATATGGATTCAGGAGCTCCAAGAATATTTAGAATTGCATCATACAGAGAATTTCATGGTTCAGGAACTGTAAGTTAAGCTAAGCACCTAAGGAAGAACCAGTTTAATAAGCAGTTTTGAGAGAAAGAATTGGTCAACCAGGTGCCAAAACTTGTAGAAGTATTTGGCCTTATACTAATATAAGTATCACAGGAGAGCAATGGCGTATACCAGCGTTTATGGACAATATAGACCAGAGATATTTTCATTACCATTATAACCCTTAACATGCAGAACTAGCAATATATATCAGTATCCAGCTGTGTGGAACCATAATTTGGTGTACAGTAGGGGGTAACTGTCAGATGCACTGACATTAAGGCGGTAAAGGTAATGATAGAAAGAGTGCAGTTGTGAGAACTCAGACAACTAGAGTAATGCGAAACTGACAGACTATTAAGTTATTACAGAAGACTGTTTTTCCCCTGTGAGATGGATTGGGGGGTGGGCTTCAGGGTGTAGAGACTCGAACTTCATCCTAGACCTTGCTGCACAAGTCTTCTGCTCAGGAAAATTTCAGCCATGAAGACTGATATATTTAGCATGTAAAAAATGAAAGAAATGAACAGATAAACCTGAATAATGCAAAACAGATTAAAAGTAAGTATAATTTGGTGTCGGCCACATTACAAATGGCAGGTGACTGTGGTCCAGTTTGGGGACAGCCATACTAATAGGTTAATCAAAGCTCATCTTGTAAGCACCATTACCAAAACAAGGCACACAAACAATAGTTATAGAAGTGTTTCTGGCATTTTA
Source organism: Protopterus annectens (assembly GCF_019279795.1). Lineage (NCBI taxonomy): Eukaryota > Metazoa > Chordata > Ceratodontiformes > Protopteridae > Protopterus > Protopterus annectens. Next base: position 1,138,327,708 of record NC_056728.1, on the reverse strand, counting down.
TGGAGAGAGTGTCTGTAGGCAAATAGTAAAAATAATGGGGATCAAAATTATCTGTAATACAGAAGAACAGCATTAAAATATATTACTGAGAGTAATATCCAACCACACAAAGATTCATTTTGCTCCCGGACCACAAAAATCAAATTTATCTATTCGTTAATGTGGTCTTCAGTATAATGTAAAAATATATGTCCTGACTGTCAAGTTTATAATCAGCAGGTCTGACTCTAAAAAAGTGGAAGAAGGTGGTTGCTTGCTCACTAAAACCAAAGGAGGTGGAACTTCAAGATCCATTAAAGACATACACACCTCCAGACTGGTCAAACAGTATGACGCACAGGAAACACTTCAGGTGCAGTTAACCATTGACAAGACCCCCATTCAAATCATAGCTAGCTACCGGCCCCCAAATCTAACTCAAGATGCTCAATCCACCTATTTGAACCTGTTCATATCTATCAAGATTCATCCCTTTACCCTGATCCTTGGTGACTTTAACTTCCCAAACATAGATTGGAAGAACTACTCATACCAGAACACAAACGCTGAGAGATTCCTCGATTTTGTCAACGCAAATGCCTTGGAACAGCTAGACAATACCCCCACAAGAGGTGATAATATCATGGACTTGGTATTAACCAACTTGAGTAACCACTGCAGCATTCCTGTAGTATCATCCTCCCTGGTAAGATCTGACTATAAAGCAGTCATTTTCAAAGTCACCATCTCCCCCAACCTGCCCCCAGCTAGGGTCAGACATAAAAACTTCTCCAAAGCTGATTACAGCCTCCTGAGGGATGGTATAAACGGCTTCACAGCCCCCTCCCTCTCTGTAGGAACTGGCACCAATATCCAAACCTACACCAAAGCACTATACAACCATTTATATAGACACATGGAATCAGGAATGCCCAACACGACTAAATCTTCCTCCACAAGGAATAGTAAACCTGTCTGGTGAACATCTGCAATAAATAAACTCTATAACAAAAGGAAAAAAAATTTCTGTCCAAGACCAAGAAGCAGCAGGTGCCTGAACAAGCAAATAAGTAGCACTAGTGAAATCCTCCAAGGCAAACTTTGAGTCTAAATTGGCCACATCTACTAGAGACAATCATAATGTCCGCAACCTCAAAGGAAGCACCCAGATCTGTTCAGAACTGGTGGTCAAGGACACTACATATACAAATGCCGTAGATATAGACAACTTGCTGGCTGACAGATTCAGTGAAAATGTCACCCCTCTGTCCCCCCATCAGTAAATCTTATATCTAGAGAACAGGTCATCACTGCTCTCTCAAAGGCAAAAAATACAGCCTCCATGGGACCCTATAAAATACCAGGCTGCATTCTACATGAACTCAGGCAGGAATTAGGCTTCCTGTTCAGCCAAGGCCTGAGTACAGGCTTCATCCCAGCTGAGTGGAGGACAGCCACTGTCATCCCTTTACACAAAGGAAGAGCATCCACCAATCTGGGAAATTATAGACTCATCAGCCTAACTAGCCTGATCTGCAAGGCCATGAAATGGATTATCATAGACCTCATTAACAAGGACATTGGCAACCTCCAAACACTCAATCCCACACAGTTTGGCTTCATCAAGGGGAGGTCATGTCTGCTAAATTTGGTTGAATTCTTTGAGACAGTCACCAAAGCCATGGATGAAGAGAAGACAGTGCACACCACCTACTTTGACCTACCCAAAGCCTTTGACACTATTCCCCACTCAGGCATACTAGATAAACTCTCTCAACTAGGCATCAATCTGTACGTTACCAGATGGGTAGCAAACTGGCTCACTGATAGAACACACCTAGTCAAAATAGGGGAAGCCACCTCAAGCAGTAAACCCATAACAGGCAGCATAACCCAAGTTTCAGTCTTGGGGCCTCTGTTATTTGGGATATACTTTTCTGAGGTGCAGGCCAAAACCAATGGGCTATGGCTGACCAAGTTTGCAGAGGACTGCAAGCTGAGTGCTGTCATCAATTCCCCTAATGATGTAGACATCCTCCAAGAGGGTCTCACTCAGACAAATGACTGGTGCCAGAAACATGGCCTCAAGCAGAATACCAAAAAATGCATCATCATCATCATCATCATCATCCCCTTTGGGAAGAGTAACGTCCCCACAAATTATCACATTAATAACAATGTCCTAAGCACCCAATCAGTTGTGAGGAATTTGGGCACCCAGGTTGATAGCAACCTAACCTTTGATCACCATGTTGCTTCCATTGTATGAAAAGCCTTCTACATGGCCCACCTCATAAGAAAGGGTATCTCATCCAGGGACAAAGCGGTCATAACATCCCTGTATTCTTCCATTACAAGGCCCATTATTGACTACAATGCCCCTTTCAGCATGTACCTCACAAAGCACATGCAGCAGCTGGAGAGACCACAGAGGTTTCTCACCAGGAGAATCCAGGGCTTCAAACAAATACCATACACAGAAAGGCTAAAAGGCCCATCCCTCTACTCAGTTTCATACAGACTCCTCAGAGGTGACCTGTGAATGGCATACAAGGTGATCATGGACCTGACTTTGATGGGACTGCTGCATATCCGCAAGTCAGGCTCCACTCGAGTAACTCACATGCATGGCCTCAACCTGGTCTGCGACATCAACAGGACTTGTTGGTGGGACAGATTTGTGTCCCAGAGACTCCACCATCTATGGAATAGACTCCCTCTCCACATCAAGCAGAGTACCTCTTTACCCCTTTTTAAGTGCAACCTAGACAACTGGATGGAAAACAGAAAATATACCCCTGGGATTCTACCCATGTCCCTACTGGACAGGGGCATTGGGTGCTGACTTGTCTAAACATGGGCTAAACTATTGGCTATGCTTATAAGGGCCTCAGGGCCTATAGCCTTGTAACCTCCTATGATCCTATGATCTTAATGATCCTAAAGAGTGTACTCCAGGGAAGAGTCCTAAAGTACTGTTCAGACATCTGCAATAATGTCTCTTTGCTCTCAGTATCCATTAGACTAGAGAAATCGTTGATGTGAAATCTACCATTCAACTTCATTTTTTTCACTTGGGTCCCACTAGGCCATATTCCAAGGAAGTTGTAGAATTTAATTGGTAGATGATCAGGATGACATCCATCCTACAGCACAGAAGCCCTAATTACTTTTATTTACTTATTTTTTATGTCTCTTGTGTATATATTAACAAAACAGTCAATAAGACAAAACTATGGATATTTTTAACAGCATAATTTCATTTTTGACTTTACTTTCATCCCTTCAGCCATGATGTTATGCCCTTCCAAAATCCACTAACCACCAGACCAGACTTAGTAGCACAAATACTATAAAAGGTAATGAATAATAGTTTAAGTCATTTCCTCCATATTTTATCTATTACTGTATTTATTCTAACAGGATAGTAAGTCATTATTTTATAGCTCTCCCTTACCCATAGAATTCTTGTTTTCTTCCTGACTGCCATCACTACTGGTCATGGTCATTTTGGTATCACTTTCCATTATTAAAACACTAGGTTAGAGAGATTCAATATCCATCTTCATGAACATTTTTTAAATTAAGTGTTTTAGGGTCTTCTGATATCTTATTCTCCATCTTGTTCACTTTGTAATTTTTATACTCCTTCCTTAATCATGTTACTGCTTTATTCTCTCAGACTACATTTTGCTTGTTTCTTCATTTTTCTTCCCTCAACTTTCATCCAGTGATTTTAGAATCTCTCTTGATACCTCTGCTGTCTTACCTAGATACAGCCTTAATATTCCATTTGGCTATATTAAATCATCTTAATCCTTTGCTTCCCTTTCCTAATTCATGCATCTAAACAATGGCTACGCTTACTTTAAGTCAGTACAGTCCCCTGAATTACTTTATCAAGGTCATCTTAAAGTCTTTCTGTATTTTATTTGATATATATAACACATATTTTCTTCCATTCAGTCTTAACTAATTTTATTCTTGGCCACAAACAATGTTTTTCCCTTGGACAAATATAATTTGATTTGTAATCTTCCTCCTTAATTTATCTATAGTTTTTGAATAATTTTATGTTCTTTGCCCTATCTGTTTACAGCAATTGAATGTTCCTAATTGTATATTCATTTGGTATTAATATATCTAATAAACTCCTCGACTTCTCATAATATCATCCATATTTTATAATCTACCAGCAATCATCAGTACTCTTATTATGTCTGTCCACATAGTTGTGTTTGGAAACTTATTCACTCTGTATCTTACTGAGCTGAAGTCATTTGCACTTTATCAACATTTTCTTGCAAACCTGAGTCAAATATCTCTGCCATGTTGTGTCTATGGGACAGGTTTTCATGACTAAACAAACTATTTAATATTAAATTCATCAATCTGTTCTTTTTTCCTTTGGCTACTTCTCTCTGATTAATAAATGCATTACTCATAGGGCTCAGTAAAGGTCTATGACATGCTCTGCATCCTCTGAATGGGTTATATTCTCATGAACTCAGCCCTAATCACCTTCATTTACATAACTCCCAGGTACTTACGTATTATCGCAACCAGATTTTTGTGATAATAACGGTTGTTTCCCGATGTGGAAATGCAACTGTTCATGGCGTGACAATGTCAGACTATGGGTTTTCTTTTATACTGACAGTTGTTTTAGGCAGGGTTATCACCCAAAATATGAGTAAGTTAATATTGCTGTTTAGGTATGCACTTTACCGCCAGCATATCATCTAGCTTGCAGTAAAGTGCATACACACTTCAGCTGTCAGGGCTGCTGTCTTACTCACTGCAATTGCTCACCAGTTTCCCCCCACATAGAAAGGCAGAGATACAGGAGTTATGCATATTTTTTTTAGTTTTAACAATTTTTGCACACAGTCTCAGGTCCAAACATGGCAGTAACGGCAGGAAGAAGGACCTCATCAGCCAGTAACATGTGTTCCACACTGTTCTTAGTATGGTTTAATCAGGAACCCGTAAATGGCTATTAACATCATCCACCCTGAAATTTTATCAGCAGTAGTGTTCCTCAACTTTCGGATTGCAATGGTTGTTTTCCATTCTGTTTACACACTTTTAATAAAGTATTACTTTACCCAAAACATCGTTCCTGTGTCTGTGTTTTCCTTCTGTGAGGGCTTCGTTCCTCACGGTTCAAATATTCCATTCATCATTTAAGACAGCATCCCTGACAATTCAAACGTGCGTCTGTAATGCTCACAAAAAGAGAAGATGATTGTTTCATCTTTTTATGTGCCTGAAGGTAGTCCAGAGATTTTTTTTGTCAGCAATAATGAATTTGCACAACACTTTGCAGTGTTTGATGCGGTCGTCTGTTCAACGTAGCGAAATACGCAACAGCAAAAATCTGGTTGCGATAATACGTAAGTACCAACTCCCATATTAAGTCATGAAAATCATCCCGCCCTTACAGTCTTTCATCATATGTTGCAGAATTCCAAACTTAGTGTACAACAGTCATACATTTTGTTTGTTCCTCTTCTTTTTTAAGACTCTGTTTTCAATTTCTTCAGCTGTTGATGTTGGCTCTTAGCTATCATTTACTTGTCAGGTTTATAGAAATGCAACAATTTCCTGCTGAAGATGATATATTTCCGGTAAGCATGCTTTCTTTTTCCAAATATGTTAAAACCCTCCACTACACATATTAATGGCAAACCCCTTACTTATAGTCACAGTGATTTTATTTATTTATTTTTAATGTTTCATCCTTCTATGCAAAACAAACAAGAGATCCCAAATCTTTCTGTATCATTTAATTTTTCATCTATAACTGCTATGCCTTGTTTATTTCATGAAATATTTGAGTCAATGACATTGGTTTGCAGTTAATAAAAATAAAAAAAATTTTCAGTCTCTAGAAATTCCAAGAATTATAGCAGTTATTGACAGTTCTAGTCATAATAGTGATTCTAGTGTATTTCATACTTTAAACAGAACTTTTTGTAAGCAGAATAAAAGTAGAGTCTAATTAACCAAGCAATACATAAATATAAGCAGTAGTGCATATTCTTTAATGCTTGCAGTCTGGCCTACAGTGTATCACACTATAAATGCCCTTAATTTTGTCAGCATTACAATAGTTCAAATTGTGGAATTTTGAGAAATTCTCTAGAAAAATAGAAAATAAGGGACTTTTTACTTTAGCTTCTACCACAACATAGATAGATAGATAGAGAAAGAGAGAGAAATAGATATCTACCATACACCAAAGATGGCAGCACACCACTTCTTTATTCTGTAACACATAATCTATGCCTCTTTCCATGGAGTCTACCACTGGCATATTCTTACAGTTACCTTTCAGCTTCTCTTCATCCATCTTTAACTTTTGAAAAACTTCCTAGTGGTCTAGTCTTTCTGCTCTGCTCCTTCCTAGTGTTTTAAGTATCTAAGCAGCTCCAAGAGAAAAATACGTCCAACAGCAATCTATGTCATTTAACACTTTATCTGCGCTACTGACACTTTCATGGAGAAAGTCTGCTATTCACAGTAATGAAGTATTTGCAGCATTTATTGACAGCCAGGTGCTTACTGTGTGGAGAAAGTGCAGTCACCGCAGTTAGAAGTTATTACTTCAGTGTTTTAACCCTGTGTGATGTGTGGTGTTGAGTCTGTTGCATCTTATCAAATACCCCGCAGATGATCTTTCAAATATACATAACATTAGTTGAATTTGTTGTACTGATACTATTTAGTCCTTTGAACTTCATTCTTATTTATTAAAACACAATGTCTGTGAGTAGATTGTGTGGTGTCCGGTTTTACCCTCTAGTCATGGATGAAATGGACAATTTTCATTTTCATCTTCAAGACCTCCAGGATAGAGAGTTTCTACTACAATGTTCTATTTACAAAATCCACACAAACAATAAAAATACTTTATCTGATACCAAAACTTATCACAAGTGTGCATGTGTGTATATATATATATATATATATATATATATATATATATATATATATATATATTGATAAATGGTGTGAGCTTCTAAAAATACAAAGCATAACGGCCACAGATGAAATACAAACAAATATAATACCACCAAAATCTTCTTTCAGTACATAAACCTAAATGACCCCCTGGCCACCTTCTACTTTCTTATACTATAGCAAAAAAATGGAACTTGCTTCCTCCCCTACTAAGAGTCACTACAAGCCATGAACAATTCAAATCTCTTCTCCATTCTCACCTCTCCCAAAACTGGAAACGTAATTGTATACTTCCTACCTAGATCCTATTACATCCCAGTTTCAATATTCCCCCTCCTGTCCCTCTTCTTCCAACACTTTCCTCAGCTCCCCACCCTCTACTTGTTTATCTCCTTTTCCCCCTGTTTAAACTCTATGTAAATTCCTTTTATATCCTCACCTCCCCACTGCCTATATGCCTATTGTTGCAACTGTATCTTTTACCATTTCCATAAGATGTATCTTTCACCTCAAACATAAAATGAATCTTTGTCTAACTGTTCTTTTTTATCCTCCTCCTGGCATCTCTTCTCCTTTAAATTCTTTGCACCTCCTTTTTCCTACACTTCTCCTCTGATTTACTTCATGTGCATTTCATATCTATGTATATATATATTTTTCTTTCTTCTTCTATGCTAACAATACAATTGTATAAAAATGTTATTTTTACTTGTTTGTAAATTAAGTGTGCAATGTTTTAGGAATAAGGAGCTTTAAGTGTGCAATATGTTTGTAATATGGAGCTTTTCTCCCCGGGCCTCCACTGAAAACGGGCTTTCGGGCCCAGTGGACTTCCCCGGTTATCAAACTGGAAATAAATAAATAAATAAATAAATAAATAAATATAACCCAATATTAGGGGTAGCCCTGAACTAGGCAGGAAAGAAGTTATCAACCAGCAGCTAATAATCATCAGAGAGAATCCTGGCCAGCAGTTAGTAAGTGATGGTGTGACCTTAGCAGCATGCTAGTTAAATGTAAATAGTAAAAGATGACACCCCACTATAGAAAGACCAGCAATCCATGCTTCACTGCAAAAAAGAAAAGAATATGAACTTTAGACAGGTGGCAGAAGAAACACTAACAACAATCCTATTTTCAAGAAACATTGAAAGAGAATGGAAATGCTTGAGTATGTGATCTCTTAGGAAAGTACCTGATGAGGTCCCTAATGCTATAGATGCACAAGTGATAACAGAAAATTTTGCCCATGACCAGGTGTTGATAATTGGAGATTCCATGGTTAGAAATCTTAGGAATATGGTTGCGAGAATTAATCAAAAGAAAGTTACTGCTTCCCACTTGAGTGATAATAAAATAGCAGAGATTAAAAAGGCTATTACTAACTTAATTTCCCTTGTCATCAAATGTACAGTACTGACAAATACTGTAGCAAATGATCTTGGAAAAACACTAATTAAAGTATTTTTGAAAGGTGTAATAGAACTAATTTATATTATATATAATAGGACTGTAGAAGAGGTATGTGGCCAAGCCAGGTATGGAAACAAGGTACATAAGGAAAGCTGGTGGTGGAATACAGAAGTCCAGGAAGTGATCAAAAGAAAGAAGGACTGCAGGGAAAAAATGGGAGATAGAAAAGATAGATCAGGCCAGGAAGGAATACTGATTGGTTAACAAAGAAGCTAAGAAAGGAGTTGCAATACCAAAGAACAGGGCATTGGAGGCACTCTACCATCTTCTGTAAAGTGACTCAGTAGGTGGTACAGAGAAACTATATCAGGTTGCAAGGCAAAGACAGAAAGATAAAGAAGATAGTCAGACACCCATCATAAGGGATGCCAGCAATAACCTGCTCACCAGTCCAGAGGACATCAAAGGCGGATGGAAGGAGTATTTACAGCAGCTTCTGAATGAAGAAAACCCCACAGAAGCTGTACTGACCCAGAAATAGCCTACAATGAGAGAAGAAGAGGACCCCACCATAGAAGAAGTAAAAACAGCACTAAGGAAAATGAAGTCAGGGAAAGCAGCAGGCTCAGATGACATCACAGCAGATATGATAAAGATGCTGGGTGGGATGGAGAGAAATGGCTCCCTATGGTACTCATAGCAGTGAGGAGAGAAAGACATATTCCAGATGACTGGAGAATAAGCATGCTCGTGCCAGTGTACAAGAGCAAAGGGTACATCCACAACTGTGGGTAGTACAAAGGCATGAAACTCCTACCACACTGCATGAAAGTTCTGGAGAGGGTGATTGATAAATGGATACACAGAGTAGTAGAATGTAAGATGAGAGATGAGCAGTTCAGATTCATATCAGGATGAAGCACAGTTGACCTGATGTTTGCAGTAAGACAGATAATTGAGAAGAAGCTAGAGATGAGGAAAGAGTCCAACTGGGGTTTCCTAGACTTGGATAAAGCATATGACAAGGTCCCAAGAAAGCTGATCTGGGCAGTACTGCAGTGGTTCGAAATTCCAAAAACATTGGTAGAATTAGCGCAGGCTATGTACAAGGACCCAATGACTCAAGTATAAACAGTGTTTGGCCTCACAGAGGGGTTCCCAGTGGGAGTGGCTGTACACCAGGGGTTCGCTTTGAGCCCACTGCTGCTCATACTAGTGATGGACTACATTAGCAAACAGGTCAGAGGGGACAGATCAACAAGGTTACTGTATGCAGATGATGTAGCATTACAGGCAGACTCTGAGCATGAACTTCAGCAAAGGATAGGAGAATGGAATGCAAAACTGAAAGCACATAGGTTGAAACTATGCACAGATAAGACAGCGGTAATGGCAGCAAACTAGGGAAATCAGAAGAAGCTGAGAATTGAAATAGAAGGGAAGATAGTGGAACAAGTAAGTAACTGTAGCTTCAAGTATCTGGGAGGGGTGGTTAGGGAGAATGGAAGTCTGAATGAAGAGGTCAAAGCTAGAATAAGAGGGTCTGCAGCCAACTGGCATAGAGTTTCAGGTGTAGCCTATGACCGAAGAATGCCAAAGAAGCTGAAAAGTAAGGTGTACAAGACAATGGTGCGACTAGTACTACTGTATGGGTAACCTGGGTAGTAAAGGCAGAGCAGATGAAGAAGCTAGAGGTCATGGAATTGAAGTGCTTGAGAAGGGTTGTAGGATGCACACTGTGGGACAGACAAAGAAATGAGAACATAAGAGCAGAAGCCAAAGTAGCTCCAATTGCAGAAAAGATCAAAGAGAACAGATTACCCTTCTTTAAACAAAACCTCAAAAGACACCTTAAAACACACTGCAGTAACCCTGACTAACCTTCTGGTTTTGCTAATATTATTTCCGCCTTCTACTATATATTCCAAACTCTAATGCATACTTTTTGAAGCAGAACAGGAACTGGTGAACACAATGGAACATACTGGTGGAATCTATCCTGTTGATTATCGCAAAACATTCTTATTTTCATAATTTTATCATACCCTTTTGTCACTTTTATTTGTGTAAATAATTTAACACATACTTTTGTCACTTTTATATTAGTGTAAATACCATCTTTTATCTCCATTTTTTATTCACTGCTTCTTGTATTTTTTATTGAACTACTTTCATTTACTATGTATCAACTATGATTTGCATCGTTTGTATTTTATTTCAAATTTATAATCAAATTGTTTACTACTGGAGCTTTTCTCCCTGGGCCTCTACTGAAAATGGAAATATATCCAGTTAGACTAGCCCGGTTAACAAATGTAACATAAAAATAAATTACGGTGGTTCAGACACATGTGCAGAAACCCAGAAGATAATCTGGTGAACAAGATTTGAGACAGATAGGCGTGAGTGCATGCATACGTGTGTGTGCCTTCCGTGGAAGGTTGGGCACCGGGCTGGCAACTCGACACCATAAAACTCCACTGCCAATCATGAGCAGACAGATCTACTGTGGTGACCCCTAACCAGGAAAAAGCTGAAAGAGAGAGAGAGAGAGAGAGAGGAAGAAGATAAGAGGAAATGAGGATGCCCAGCAAAGAGATGGATGGACTGTGTGAAAGAAGATCTGCGACAGTCAGGCATGCATGTTGAAGAAGGCAGGTGTGTGGCACTGAATCGAGAGAGTTGGTGGCAGTTAACATGATACCCCAACCCCATGTACAAAATGGGAAAAAGGGGGCTGCTGCTGCTGCTGATGGTGTGCAAGAGAACTAATCAAATGGTGTACTAGAAAGAGAACAAATCTTGTTTTCACCAACATATTCCTCTCCGCCTGCCAAGACTAGCACATATTCAGGTAGTATAACTGAGTAGTGACTTGAGTCAACTCACTAGGAACAAGATGTGGGATATACTTACTTAAGGGAACAGCTTGCAGAAAAACCTCATTTTTGTAAGGATTTTTTCCATCTTGGGCACAGGGATAACAAATACTATGTCAGTATATTCTCAATGCCCTAGAGTTTTTTTAGAATTTCCCTTAATATACTTGGACCTAATGGGTGTACACGTTTTTCCCTTCTGTGATAAAAGGAAACACTGCCAGCACTGTTAGCTGAAATTTTGTAAATTATTATATGTCATTGGTGAATATTGAAATGATTTATACAAGATGCTTGTGTTAAAAATGTATTAGAACTGTATGTCATGTGTATGTCAAACTGCTTGTACAGACATATGTGCTGAAAAGGTATTTGTAGAAGGACTATCTCTGAAGTTTTCAATGCAGCTAGAGACACAAGGTCTGTACTAGGAAGCTTTCTGTATTGTCCTTGGAGTAAACTAATTGCTACTTTGAAGCATGAAGGAATGTAATTGTTTTATGAATTTCAGCATCTGTCAAAGATCTGAGGAAAAGCCCTTGTCTGTATACTTTTACAGGTAGATGCTAAATGCTGCCAGCTTCTAGTAATGGGGTTTTGACCTGGGAACTAGAAGTCAGATGACCAGAAATGTCATTTTGCAAGCTATCCCAACATTAATATTTTAGAGATTAATTTGAGAAGTCTCTAAATGAGATAGAACATTTTGTATCTGGTTTTGGACCTGACAAGAACAATTCACCACATTATTTGCCTTGATCTAAAGAAGTAAGTTTCTAGGGAATAGTATACTTCTCTTAGATTCAGTCAGGAATATAGTAAAGCTGAGTTTAGATGTTTTTCTTTCTTTGTGTGAGCCTGTTCTGCAATGTTATTTTAAATACTTCCTGTGATTTTGAACTCTGATATCACTGTGAATATATACTGAGTATTTTCTTCTTCCTTTATTATCTACTATTAAATATATTTCAACCTTTCATTGTGGCTGATCTGTGTAGAGATATTTAAGTTTTGACAGTGCTTTGGTGACACTGTGAGGCCACTCCAAACAGCCTTGCTCTTGGTCAAACTACCATTTGTATTAATATTGCACAGTAAGATTAGGACACCCTTTCTAAGGGCCTTAAAGTAGCTGATAAGGAGTGACTGGTGGCAGTGAAAACTGCCTTATAGTCTGGGCAAAAGGGGTGCATAGCTAGAAAACCTGTGCCAGCCTTTCCCAGGTGTGTGTGTGTGTAAATCAAACCTGAAAGAGTGTGCGTCAGCTACTTGGGCAGGGACACAAAGCACTGGTTGGGCAGAGAGGGTGCTGGAGGTCTTAGCTTGGTCACTCTGCTGAGCTCTCAACTCTATAGCTGTGCCAGTGGGGAGTCTTACAGGGGATCTGAAAAAAGAGTGAGAAACCAACCCTGGACTGACTGTGCTCTTAAGGGAAATTGCACTTGATGCAGAGAGCTGCATCTGGAAATACTGTTTGCACATGTTATCTTCCCAATGAACATTCCCCCACAGGTGCCAGTGGTGAGGACTAAGGCTCTTTGATTACTGGTCCAGTAGAGGGTTGTCACACCATCTAACAACAAAAGCCTAAATAGGAAAATTCTAAAATTTTAGTATATGAGTCAAGCCAGTAAATATGAAATAACTGGAATGTCAGAAACCTGGTATTGCAAAAGAAGTTCCCATTCCCTCAGAGATGCTCAGTCTAGTGGTGGGTGGTATCTATATAATTGCAATACAGGCTCCACTCTACCCTGAAGTAAAATAGTCAGGCAGCAGAAGCAATGTGTGTTACCTACTGTCAGTATAAGTTTATCTTCTTTGGCTGCTGTCAAACTTGACAGCAGCCTGAGGTTAGCAACTGACAACTGTAAGTTTTGTAGGTGAACTATGTGAATGGTTCAGGATCGGGAATGGAATTGCTGTCTTAGGTGGTGAGCTGCTCAAACTCCATAGGGATTTGTTTGGAGACTATTTTTTCATCAAACATCAAGCAAGCATAAAATTCTTTATTATGAAGCACTGATCCCTAGCTCTAGGCAGGCAGTAGTAGTCCCACCAGGCATCAAAAACATGATGTATATTGTATGGGTAAAGGAGAATCAGATGACTCAGAAGGCTGTAGTAAGGCAAAACTTGGCACCTCAGAGATTATCTTTGTGGAATTACAACTGGTAGTACTCAGACTGTGTAGGGACAAATCTACTTTAATCCATCGAAATTCATAGATTCATAGATTCATAGATTAGTACTAGACTAACTGTCCTTGCGAGCCATTTTTTAAGCCTAGCCAATTATCCCTTGTGAGTCTCAAACCCTGCATCTTGTGTTTGTAAGGCAAACACCTTAACCATTAGGCCACCCTCCCAACCCCATTTAATTAATTAATCATTTAATCAAAACTCAATCCAGTCCAGCAAAACTTCACTTTAATGAAAGCATGGACTGCTGACATCCTTTCCCTGAGAAAGGAACCACTTGGCCACCACGGTGAACCTTGCCCTTTCTACATTGAAGTGCGATGTTGGAGTTGGAATACTTAAGTAGGGGGTGTGGGGGCAAAACCCCCCACTTTGGTGGGTTTAGTTTTGGTCTGTGTGGGTTTTTTCCCATGGTGATCAAGTGGTTCCTTTCTCTGGGAAAGGATGTTGGCAGTCCGTGCTTTTGTTAAAGTGAAGTTTCGCTGAACTGGGCATGGGTGAGTTTCAGTTAAGTGGTTTTTCGATGGATTAAAGTAGATCCATAGGGACATATTCATGTAAACCCCTTTACAAAGCTGTCTGAATAAAAATGAATAATACATTTTAGCAATGACAATGGAAACAAGATGTGTACATAAAGATGCATCGTTCTTGTGGAATAACTTCTAATTAAAAATTTGGCAAATGATCAGTGATTACATAAAGTTCAGCTCAAAAGGTTTAATCACAATTATGTAGTAGAGTTATTCAGAAGACAGTCAAAAGTAAACCCCCTTACAGGCAATTTTAAGATATTTCCACAAGCAAAATTACTGAAAAGTACAATAAAGTGAGATATCAGCTTGTAAGTATGATACATTTAGTCAAGGAAAAATCTGAAATAAAGTTACACTGAAGAGAACAGGAAGTCATTCCTTAAACATGTCAGAACCCATGTAAGTAGGATACAGAATAAAATTTACATGAAAGGCTGGTAGCACTAATTTGTCTGGCAAGAAAATATTGTTGAATTAGTTTCTTGTATGGAACTATCCCTGAGATTCAGAAATATTTGTTGCATTGTGGTAGACATTTGCGCAACCATGCAAAGGGTGTGTGTGGTTTAAGTACATACTCAGTGAGAGAAGTGGATGCCAAGCAGCAGAGATGCTCACAGGATTTTAATGGCTGTATAACCAGATGATAATAAACAACAGTGTTAAAATGAGGGTCTCTGTGTATGCTAATAAGGTAAAAAAAGATGCCAGAATGATTCAGAAATGTACAAAGAGTGTGACATGATGTGCAAACACTAGTGGTAATAATCACAGACAAATTCTTGTGTATATACTAGAGCATTACAAAAATATCCTAGGGATTACCACAGCATTAGTGAAGGTGTATATGCAACAGGATTTTATTGCCACTGTGAGCAATGATGGTTAATGTCATGACCTTTGAAAACATTATGTCATCCAACTGCATTTAATATTTAATGTCCTTCATGACACCAACATTGTAAAGTTGTACCACATAGACAGAGATACCATACAGGAGCTGGTAGATAAGTGGATACATTATCTGCAGGCCCATGACAGTAGTGGATTACTCAACCCTGTGGATAGAAAGGTATGCCTGGCTTTGAATATAGTAGCTTCAGGGACTTTCAGCAACCAACAGGCAACATAGTTTGGGTATCTTAGTCATGTGCCTCAAAAATTCTCCATCAGTTTCTCAATTCCATGCTACAGCATATGGGGGAGATCATGCGGTTTCAATGTACCACAGAGGAGTCAGAGATAGACAGAGAGAGAGAGAGACACAATATCATGCAGGATTTCTATGAAATAACTCCTTTCCTTGAGGTGCCAGAGGTCATAGACTGCATCCACATTGAAATAAAAGCCCCACCTGGTGACCTGTGAAGAAGGTATGTGAACCAGAAAAGGTTAGCTCTCAGTTACCTGACAGTCTGCAATGCATACAGTATCATCTACAATATGATTACTGACCAGCAAAGCAGTTACCATGACTCACATATTGCGTACACATGACCTTTATAAGTGGTTTGTGAGGTATGACTTCCCCATAGCATCTTACTGTCACTAGAGCTGTGGATGAGGGCAAGGCAATTCATACAGCCTACCTTGATCTGGCCAAGGCTTTTGATACCATTCCCCACTCAGGAATTATTGATAAACTCACCAAACTAGGCATCAACCCCTATATCACTAGGTGGGTTGCAAACTGGCTCACAGATAGAACCCACAGTGTGAAAGAAGCAGACTCCAAGTCAGACTGCTGACCAGTCATGAGTGGAGTCCCACAGGGATCAGCCCTGGGTCCTCTCCTGTTTGGCATCTACTTCTCAGAAGTCCAGACCAACATGGAGGGACACTGGCTGAACAAGTTTGCAGATGACTGCAAGCTGGGAACCATTATTAACTCCCCAGGTGATGTAGACATCCTACAGAAAGGCCTCATTGAGACCAATGACTTTTGTCAAAACCATGGCCCTAAGCTTAATACCAAATAATACGTCATCATCCCCTTTGGGAAAAACTCAGTTCCCACTAATTACCACATCGATGGAAGTCCATTGAACACTGAAGGTGTTGTAAGAGATCAGGATACATAGGCTGACAGAAACCACTCCTACGACTACCACATTTTCACTGTGGTCAGAAAGTCCTATGTGGCACATGTCATTACCAAGGGTTTTGCATCCAGGAAAAAAGAGGTCATCATCTCTATTTGGCATGTACCTTACAAGACACATGCAACAGATGGAAAGAACACAAAAGTACCTCACAAAGAGGATCCTAGGCCTTAAACACATATCCTACATGGACAGACTCAAAAAACTCCAGCTATTCTCTGTCTCA
Organism: Protopterus annectens; assembly: GCF_019279795.1. Taxonomy (NCBI): domain Eukaryota; kingdom Metazoa; phylum Chordata; order Ceratodontiformes; family Protopteridae; genus Protopterus; species Protopterus annectens. Next base: position 1,138,311,406 of record NC_056728.1, on the reverse strand, counting down.
AATCATCTACTAAGAGGTGATCTCTGCTTGAATTACAAAGCCAAGTCTGATCCAGCTCTGTTAGAAATGCTACATCTGGCATTCAAAGATGGCTGCCATTCTGTAAACACTGTTGAACTGCAGCTCTTCATTTAACCTGATTAAAATCTAAACCCTGAGTAGATACCAAGAGGTTTTAACATCAAATTAACGACAAAAAAGATGCAACTACATTTAATTAATCTGTAATAGGAAAAAAAAACGTGGAAAAAAGTATTTATCTATCAGGATTACAAGTGATTAGCTACCTCTGAAGAGAGAAGCAAACAAAGGACTGTGTGCTTTCTTTATTTTACCTCTCTGTTTTGGGGAAAAAAAATGTCACAAGAAGGAAAAAACATGGAAGCAACTACTACTAAAACAAAGCTCTTGGAATTACAGTCACCAGAAAAAGATGTGATTGCTAAAAAACAAAGAATTACTAGACAACAGGAACAGCAGAAGCCAGGGACTAGATCTAAAACTGATCGACCACTGAACATGGAAGATATCAAACATGCTTTGTTACCTATACAAGAAGCCCTAAAAGAATTGACTTCTCAAATACAAACTTTTGGAGTTTTATGTAATCAGTTGCTTGAGAGAATGGATAAGACAGAGACCAGAATTTCTGAAACTGACGACAAAGTAGATTTGCTGGAAAAAAAAACAAATGTACATGATGTGGATATACAAGCCATGCAAAGCAAAATTACTGACTTAGAAGCGAGGTCTAGGAGAAATAACATCATTATTAGAGGGATCCCTGAATACATTCAGTATACTGAGCTAATTCCAACTATAACACAAATATTTGAAATGCTGTTAAATTATTCTGATGGGGTGAAACAAATTGTTATCGAAAGAACACACAGAGCTCTGAGAGAGGTACAAGCTTCTAACACTCCTAGACCTGTGTATGTTAAAATATTGAACTTCCAGGGTGTTAGCAAAATACTTTTTACTGCAAAAAAAAAATGGTGGCTATGTTATGTGGAAAAATAATAAAATATCTCTAGCTCAGGATTTACCTCTGCAAGTTAGGCAAGCTAGACAGTCTTTATCTGCATACTGTAAATTTCCTATTGACAAACAAATTAAATTCCAAATGAAATACCCTAATGTGCTTACATTTATGATGGATGGGATTAAATACTCGGTTTCTACTAAAAACGAGGCAAAAAACTTGTTTCTAAAAGTTTTTAAAGGTTTACCTGCATCAGAGGTTTGAAATAAACTTCCGTTGGGACTGACATGCTCCTGAGGTCGGATCCATTGTCTACTATACTTCGAGGTCTAGGTAATCCTTTGTTTTCTTCTTAAATCGTTTAGGCCTCTGTAAAAGCAATAAAACTGTTTGTTTTCGATAGTCCGAGGTTCCTTTGGCCATTTTCTGAACTTTTATGGCCTCTACGAACTATTTTCGTTGAGTGGTAAACAGGAAATGCCTAGAATGCAGCCGAGAGTGTGGATTTCGATGCGACAGTTCCTGTGGTCCGGTTGTTAAAGCGGTCCCCCCATCGCGAGTATTATTAATGGTTTCCAGGCTAGAGAAACTGAGGAGAACTGACATAACATATTAATGTTCTTTTTAAAAGTGAATAACATTATAGTATGTACTTTAAGCACATAATAACATATTTTTTTTGCTTTTTCTTTTAGCTTTGAACCAAATCTTGATTTTACACTAGTTACAGAGAGTGCAGGGTTTAGTAATGTTTATATGAATATAACTGTTAAGATAGTCATTATTGTGTTGTTTAAATCTGATAATTAATGTTATTTTAGTTAAGAACTGAAATAGGTAAATACAAAAATCTGATAGTTCAATTATATAATTATAGGTATTAGTAGTTACAGGCATTGTGTTTTGGTATAGGATTATAATGTAGTATGTAATTATTTATTTTTTTTTTTTCGCTTCTCTCTAATAGTGATATATATATATATATATATATAATGACTGAAACAAATGAGGTATTTGGGTTAGGAATAAATAGCTAATCAACTTATTAAAATTTTCCTTTTAATGGTAATAATACCTTCTAAAGTAAATTTGTTTAAATAATAGTTAGATCAAAAGCTGTAGATCAATGGCAGTGTTTGTTAGGGAATGTTTAGTTTAAACTTTGTTGTAGTTAAGTTAGAATATATAGGTTGTAAGTCTAGGAAATGTTTTAAATTTTATTATATGATGCTTTTAAATGTGTTTGTTTGTTTAACCCTTTTCATATTTTGTGTCATACAAGACCTATATATGTCCTGGTCCGGGAGCAAAGTGGGTAAGCACTGGTTTGGGACGGGATGTAGAAAATGCTTCCAGATTATGTATATTATGCAGTTAGTACATATCTATTTTATATTTTCCCTCTTAAACTATCACTGTGCAGATAGACCTGTGTATGTGGGAGTTAGACTCATGGAACGTTAAAGGGCTCCAGAACTTAAAGAAGAGGAAACTATTGCTACACATATTGTTACAGGATAAAGTACTGTTTGTATTTTTGCAAGAAACACATTTTATGAATGACCAATGGGCTGATATTAAAAAAAAAGAACTGCAGAGAAGTAGTGGCATCAGAAGGTAAGACAATCAGTGCTGGGGTGGCTATAATTATTAAAAATCAATATAAAGACAAGATTCTAGATTCTAAAGCAGATAAAAATGGGCGATGGTGTTATGTTATTTTATCGAACAATGCATTTGATAAACCTTTTATACTTCTAAATATCTATGCGCCCTGCAATGACCAACAAAGCTTTATAACATCATTATATTCAATCTTAACACAATATGATGGTTATTATTTTATTGTGGGTGGGGACTGGAATACTTACCAAAATCCGAAATTGGATAGATCTTGTCCACAAAGAGCATTTAATAAGCAGGCTGGATTAGCATTGAATGATTTTAAGGAAGATTTTCAACTCTATGACCCCTTTCATTATTCAAATAATATTAATAACACAAATAAGTATACCTTTTATTCACCATGCCATAAAATGTGGTCTAGAATAGATTTATTCTTGATATCAAAATCAATAATTAACTTAGAACCTGTAGTTGTTATACATACTCGTTATTTATCAGATCACTCAAAAATTTTGTTAAGTTTTGATAAAGATTTAAACGACACAAGGCGGTAGAGAGGTTATAATTGGTCACTTAATCCAAATCTCTTAAATAAGAAGGATATAATAGATGAAATTGCAAAATACTTGAAAGACTTAATGGATAGGTTGAAGCATCAACAGCATACTCCTGATATCGAATGGGCGACAGTTAAAACTCAAATTAGAGGGTTCCTTTTGCTAAAAGCTTCATACTATAAGAAAATTCAAAACAGTGATATTCAAAAATTAGAAACAAAATTAAAGTTACTTGATCAAGAATTGATTCAGAAATTTAATGTCCAAACAGAGATGGAAATGTTTAAATGTCAAAGGGATCTCTTCTTACTTCAAAATAGTAGATTGACATTCCAGGAGCATAGGAGTTTAGTGAGGTATGCCAATAATGTTCAAATACCATCAAGAGCATTGGCAAGGATCATTAATCAATTGAAAACAACTGTACATATATCGGAAATACAATTTAATAACACATTGTATTCTAAAACTGAGGATATTATTGATATTTTTGGAAAGATTTATGCCAAGGTATATGAGGGTCAAAATGATGGGTCTGTACATAAACATAATAAAAGATTTTTGCAAGCAATTAACTTTCCAAAATTAGAAGAAAGTCTCCAAATTGATCTGACTAAACCTATACCTGAAGAAGAAGTAGTATATACCATTCAACATATGAAATCACATAAGTCACCAGGTCCTGATGGTCTGACAGTCGAATTTTATAAAGAGTTTGCTGATAATTTTGGTAAAATACTTTCTTTTGTATTTAACTATATAATCAGAAACAAAATTAATGATCCTCATCTTAATGCGTCGAAAACAATCTTTACACATAAAGCTAATTCAGATCCCCAAAACCCGGACAATTATAGACCAATATCATTAATAAATGTGGATATTAAAATATTAACCTCTATTACAGCATCTAGATTTAAAAAAATCATGATTTATCTAATTTCTAAGGAACAGGCTGGATTTATGGCAACTAGACAAACTAGTGATAACACACTTACACTGCATAATATGATAGCTTATGCTAAACAGAATAACCTTAATATTTATGCCCTTATAATAGATGCACAGAAAGCATTTGATAGGGTGGATATAAACTTTTTGTTTCATGTGTTACCATATTTTAATATATCCCAGGAAGTTGTTCAGATGTTACAAATATTATATAGTAATCCGTATACTACACTATATATTAATAGAAGTTTTTCTAAAAGAATACAGATTAAAAATGGTACACATCAGGGTTGCCCTTTGTCCCCTTTATTGTTTAGCCTTTATCTTGAACCTTTATTTTTTATATATTAAGCAAAATCTGTATCATAATGCTCCAATAATTTATAAAAACAAATTATTAATGTCAGCATTTGCTGATGATCTCATTATTTACTGTACAACCCCAATTTCTGATACTGAGAAGATATTAAAGGCTATAAATGAATTTTCAGAAGTCTCTAATTACAAAATTAACTTGAAAAAAAACTAGTATTTTCCCGTTAAGAACTCCTAAACCTTTTTCGTTATTGCCCTTGGTGGGGAAGGTAACATCTAAAGAAAATATCAAATATTTGAGTATTGGTTTCTCTACGGATAATAAAGATTTCTATAGTAATAATATTAAACTAGTTTGGGAACAAATAGTATCTGACTGTGGCAGATGGAAAAATCTACGATTACCGGTATTAGCAAAAGTGTCAATTGTGAAAATGAATATATTACCATGATTACTGTATATTTTTAGGTCTGCTCAAGTATCAATTTCGAAGACATTTTTTAAACAAATTCATAAAGAATTAGCTAAATTTATCTGGGGGCCAAAAAAAACTAGAATATCGTATGATAAATTAATGACCCCAAAAAACAGAGGAGGACTTGAGTTACCGAATTTTGAAGTATACTATCTAATTGTGAACTCCAATAGGATTTTAAGAATTGCTAATTACGATGTAACTAGTACGAAATGAATACCAACTTGGGTGGTTTTGAATTACAAGCATATTCTAGATCGGAATATAAATCCTAAAGCAATACCCTTTTTGGGAAAAAATATTTTGAAAGAGTATGGAATTATGGAACACATTAAAACATATGTGATATCTTTACAAAATTTATTTCAATCATTAGATCTGTTGCAATATATGATGGTTTTTCAACCCTTTCATAGGAATCCCAATTTGAAACTAAATAATCAGTTAATTGATCTTAGTAAATTCCCATTAATAGTTAATTTAACTCTGATTGATGTATTTAATAACCTTAATTTAACAGCTTCTCAAATTAGACAGGAATTGAATCTACCCAAGAATTACATTGTTATAATGAGACAAATCAGGGAACTTTCTCTAAGTTATTTTGAAAACTTTAAACCTGAAGATGGGATTGTGGGTAAATGCTCTGATCTGTGGCAAGCTCTCCAACAAGAGGTCAAATTTATAACAACAACAAATAAATTAATTAAAGACTTGAAATTTCAGGATAAAATTCTGTTATCAGGGTATTGGGGAAATAAAATGACAGTAACAGATAATAATCATATGTTAAAAGTGATTGATTTGACCATAAAATCGGTTTCTTTCCAAAAATTGATGTATATGCAGTTGATCATCTGGAATAATGCATATTATACACGTCTGAGTTTACATAAATTTAATCCTAGAAAATCTCCAATCTGTCCATATTGCATAAATCAAATGGCTGATCTTCTTCATATGTTCTGGAGCTGCAAATGTATATATAAACATTGGAACTCTCTTAGAATACAACTTCAGAAGATGGGTTACCAAAGTACAACGTTATCATGGGAATTTACGATTCTACATATTCCTCCAAAAGAACTCTCTAGATCTCAAACTATTATATGTATAAATATTTTCTTGTTGATGGAGCTTTATATAGCTACAAATTGGTTAGAACCAGATAAGACATCATGGGATAATTTTAAACTTGTGGCGATAAGGCATATATTAGCACATAAATTACTCTTGAAGCAAAATAACACAAATATTAATAACCCAAAAATCTGGGAACAGGTTTTTAATATTATACTAGCATAATACTGTTATTGTGAATGTATTAAGTATTGGTCATATATTTGGAGGGAATATTGTATTTGAACTGTGTATTATCTGTATTGACTCAAATTATTTCTATGGTCTTTCTTTTTCTTAGAATAATGTCAATTTTCATATGGAAGCATCTTATGTAGATATTGTATATATTTTTGATGGTAGTAGTAGTGAATTATGTGTTTGATTTCTATTGTGTATGGAAAATATTTAACAATAAAAATTTATTATTGAAAAAAAAGAAATGCTACATCTAAAGAAATCCCAATCCCTCCACACCACATGCTCCAGAGACCTCAACCTCATTACCACAACCAACAGAACATGCTGGAGGAACATAACTCCAGAGACTACCCCTGCTCTGGAATAGACTTCCCATATATGTCAGGCAGAGCACCTCACAGGCTCTCTTGTAGATAAATCTTGATGAGTGGATGGAAAATAGAAAGTTTATCCCAGGGATCACTCCAGTGGCTATACTTGATAGAGGCACTGGGAACTAACGGTGGGCAGCACGATGCCAGGGCACTTCTATGGGCTAGGCTTGTAAAGGCTCTAGGGCCGTTAGCCTAGTACACACCTATGAACCTATGAACCTATAATGGATATGCCTTGGCAAAGCTGCTGGTGATACCCATCCAAAATCCACTAAGTGTGACAGACCATGGATGCAACAATTCACTATCACAAACCCATCTCATTGTAGAATATGTGCTTGGATTGATGAACGCATGCTTTTGCTGCACATATTTTTAGTGTGTGCAGTGTTAATTATAATTAGGAGGCAGTTACAGCAGGTATGTCAATTGCAGGATGAACACCTCCAAGCACACTAGGCAGTGGAGGCTGAGTCAGGTAAGGAGTCAGTATAGGACCAAGAAGTAGGGGTTGAACATGCTAGACAGAGGCAAAAGCAGTATACTGTGACACTGGCAAACTGGCAGCTGCTGGCACACAACTTCATCCCATAAAAAACATATACACTATAGTAAAAGCAATGTATGGAAACCCAATATCAGACCATGCTCACCCATGCATAGGCTGGACACACTGTGTATCAGAAACAGGAAACTCAAGCAACAATTTACAAAGGGCAAGGTACAATTATCCTCATATACCCAGGTAGGGGAGGGAGCAAACATGTGTAATGCCTGCCACAGGGAATGTGTAAGTGCTGTAGAAACTGAATACATGATTGCATTCTGCATATGAGGTGGAGCTGGAGGGGATTACAGCAAAAGGCTTTACAATGGTCCATTATCAGTGCCCTGAGCATGTGAGATACTAGGGTCTGTAGTGCTTTGTATTTGCTGGGATACAGGTTCATAGGTTGATACTAGGCTATCGGCCCTAGGGCCTGTACAAGCCTAGCCATAACAATTCCCTGGCTATTTTTTCTCACAATGTTTACTTCCCTGGACCCCTGTCTAGCAGGGTGACTGACATGATCCCCAGGGTGAATTTTCTATCTCCCATCCAATCGTCAATGTTCATTTTGAAGAGGGCCAAAGAGCCACTCTGCTTGACATGTATGGGCAGTTTATTCCAGAGTCTTGGGAGTCTCTGGGTCAGGAACCTATCCCTCCAGCATGCTTTGTTCATTGTGATGACAAGGTTTAGATCCCTGGAGCGTATGGCTCTCAGGGATTGAGATTTCTTTAAGTGTAGCATGTCCAACAGCTCTGAGTTTGACATGGCCTTGTATGTTAAGCAGAGATCAGCTCTGAGTAGAAAATATGCGACAGAGTATAGCTGGAGTTTTTTTAGACGGTCAGCATAGGGCATCTGCTTTAGGCCTGTGATTTTTTTAGTGAGGTATTTCTGCAGCCTTTCCAGTTGTTGCAGATGTCTTGACAGGTACATACCAAACGGGCATTGTATTCTATAATGGGTCTAATGAGGTATGAGTACAGTGAGACAATGACTTCCTTTTTTCTGTATAAAAAGCCCTTAGTGATGAGGTGTGCCACATAGAAGGATTTCCTGACTGTTGTGGTGATGTGGTTATCGAAGGTAAGACCCCTGTCCACCTGTGTCCCTAAGTCTCTTTATCACACTTTCGGTGTTTAATGTACTGCCACCTATGTGGTAATTCACGGGTACATGTTTTTTCCCAAAGGGGATAACTATATATTTCTTGGCATTGAGCTTGAGCCCATGGCTCTGGCACCAAGCATCTGTTTCTGTAAGGCCCTTTTGTAGAATATCCACATAATTTGGGGATTCAATAATGGCTCCCAGTTTGCAGTCATCTGCGAACTTTGTTAGCCAGAGTCCCTTAATGTTGGCCTGCACTTCAGAGAAGTAGATGCCAGACAAGAGTGGTCCCAGGACTGAATCCTGAGGTACTCCACTTGTTACTTGTCTCTAGCTGGATTTGGAGTCGGCTACTTTTATAGTGTGGGTTCTGTCAGTAAGCCAGTTGGCAACCCATTGAGTGACGTTGGGATTAATGCCCAGCTTAGTAAGTTTAGCTATTATTCCAGAGTGGGGGGATGGTATCGAAGGACTTGGCGAGGTCCAAATAGGCTGTGTGGATTGCCTTACCCTCGTCCATACAGTCCCAGCAGTAGTTGTAGTATTGCAACTCAATATACCATATAGGTTCAAGGCAAGCATGTTAGATGAGCAGGCAACTTGTGCATGACTTCTATCCATGGAAGCTTCCTTTGCCAGCAGGTTAAAGGATAGCACCATGCTCCTGGCTTGGAGTAGATGTGTTGTGTGAGCATGAGCAGGACTGGTTATTAAATATGCTACTGCTGTGACAGCCACTACCATGAGGATGCCATCTTCTACCTTTATATCTGATGACATTGCGGAAATGATTATGACTTTGGCTGTTCATTTCCATGAAAGCTATCATCCAAGGTGGATAGGCAGCATAGACCACACCTGCCACACAGCATGTGACTCTGACAGGATTTGCTTTGCACTAGTATGCCATTGATTCTGTCAAAAATGTTACACACACAGCACATGCAGTCCTGCAGATCATCCCATACACTCTGCAGTACCAGTATCATCTCTACAAAAGTTGTATTGGTATTATCATGAGCCTTTACGATGGCCCTGCACTTACATTGGGTCACACCCATCAACATAGCTAGTTCGGGGGAGGGCAGTACCCATGCCTTTGACCTGCACCAGTATGCACACCCATGTGGTCATTCCCCTGACCTATATGGATTAAGGTAGGAATTCATTGCTTTGACTGTGAGTGCCCACACTAAACTGTCTTCCCTGTGTGGTGTGTGTCTCTTGGATATCCACAGGAGCAGAGCCTGTGTCCATGGTCTGAGTAGGGGATCTAATGTTACAGTCTCTGTGTCCAGCACAGACACAAAACTCCCTGACCATGCCAGCTATTCACTGCCATCATCAGAACCAGATGATTCTCCAACTTCATGCAGTGCAAGTTCTGCTGTGGTGGTGCTGAATAGAGAATCACCTGTGAAGACAGCAAAGCACAAAACCCAGTATAAGTATAATCGATCACATCTACCTTACTCCCTGTGCAGATTTAATGTTACAGTTGGTAGTAACAATGCAGAGTAATATATACTACTTTGTGCAGGTGCTCGCAGAGGTCATATCTCTGATGTACTAGCACCCAAAGTACGTAACATCTGTGAGATGTTCAGTAATAAAGGGAGCAATCAAAAATAATCAGAGCATAATGCAGGAATAACACTACCAACCAAGGGCATCTCCATCTTATAATCTTGGGGCATGTTGCAGTTCAGTTCAGATGTCCAACACTACATTGTAGGACTATAAGGAGTCCAGTCCCCTTCTCAGAGAGGTTAGTAGCACCTCTGTCTCCATCAAAGATGGCTCAACTGATAGCCTTTCTTCCTGTTACCCTACATTCCTGTGCAAGACAGAGAACATCTTCTCCAGAACACAGGTAATGATGGTGGCTCTACATCTGGCCTGCTCATAGTTGCAGCCCTGGCCACCAACAGCTTTGATGTCAACAATAAGATCCTGCCAAGCATGTTGATGGTGGAGCCAGTCAGCAGTCATCTGCCTGAACAGCCGTCAACCATGGAGAAGGAGGCCGTGCAGAAACACTTTATTCTGTACAACAAAGAACTTGCTCTTAAAAAAGCAACCACAGTCATGCAGTTCAAGTAGGGCACCTCACAAATATTTAATTGTAAAAGTAAACAATTAAATAAAAATGTAGCTGTAGTCTGCTGTGATTAGTAACTAATGTTACAGAATTGTCCATAATTGCATATGATTTCTGGCCAGAAATTATAAATATGAAAACACATACCTACAAAAGAAAACTATTCCAGAATATCTGCATGTCTGTAGCTCACTGTTGTCCCTAATTATATGATTAAAGATTCCTGGGAATGCATAGCAATATGTTGTTAAGAGCAAGTGATCCCAGGTGCTTAGCATGCATAGTGATACAATATATATTGGGCACCCATGACCTCTTACTATGTTCATGCTATGAGAAGTCACGGTAATAAATAATGCAACCTCTCATTTCTTGGTTAAATTTCCCATTGATTTTAATGGGAAACTGTGGAGTAATCATATGGTTAGTATATCTACCATAGCAGCCAAATTATCTCACAGATATGCTTCAAATACACTGAAGCCAAAGTATCTTAGCTGCCACACCAGTAGATCGACCAAGTGTGACTAAGATAGCTTGCAACTTGCAGGTTAAGAACTTAAATGTTAATTCTAATTACACAACTGCATTACACTCTCTGCAGGGACCAAAGACTGTAGAGTCAAGCACAGGATATATTTTACAAAAGCAAGAAAATGCAAAGTAGTATAACTCAAAGGTCTGTGTTTTACCTACTTGTATTTAATATATTAATGTCATCTGTACCACCATGTAGACAAAACAGGGAAAAGAAATATGTGCAATTTGTGGATAGCTCTAAAACAGGGTTAATTGCAACGTCCTTGGAAGATCAGAATTTGTTATAATATTATATACGGGTGGGCAGCATCAAGTAATATTGCAGTCAAGGCCAAAAAGTATTTAGTGATATAATTTGGGTAGAATAATAAAGGAATTACCAACAAATCCATTAGTATTAAATTTATTCTGCATTCAGCTGAAGTTTCTAAAGATCTTGGTGTGTTGTGGATAGATCATTAATGCCTGAACCAGACATTAATGTAAAAATAAAGAAGTGCCATCTGGTGACCTATGGCATTTTTGTACGTCCTCATCCAGGCATGTGCTCACTCTGCTACTTTTATTTAGATCATTGAATATCCCTCATGTAAAGTATGTGTCATCATTATGTCTCTATGGTCTGAAAGTGATCAAGAAATTAGGAAGGGTCCAATGGTATTTTGCTGAGAGATTAAGTTATATGAGAAGAATTACCTAGAAAAAAATTGTACACTTGAACTATGAGATACAGGCCTTTTGGGGCTAATATCTTATTTACATATAAGTACGCCATTAACAAGTTTTGTCTGATAGGTTTGGTGTAGCCTTAAGAAATATCTCATATAACAGAAGAAATATAAATTTAATGGTGGAAATAGACACATTTAATAGAAATATGAAAAAGACAGTTTGCAGCACAAGACACTATGTTATGTAATAATTTGCTATTGTAACTGAGACAGGCTGGTAATATACAAAACTTTAAGACATTTGACTTATGAGCTGGGAGCAGGGTACATGACCTTGGTGACTTATGGAGGCATATTGGCTGATGATCTTTAAACACTATGAAACTATGAATACAATATATTGGAACATTGTATCCATTCTGGTAGTCACGGTGCATTTTTGTCCATTTTATATTCCTACTCCTGTGGTACTCTAAAACCATGTCTATATCTTGACCTCTCCAAAATAATGTCATTTGAGTAATTTGCCAAAGGTGACTGATCCTTCTGTAGCTTTCATTTCATGCATTAAAACTTCCTTCACCTATCTTATATAACAGCATTTTATACACTTACTGAACACGTTTTGTCCACTGCAGAATTAGAATAAAATGTAAACAAAAATCTGTGCAAATGTCATAAAGAACAGTATGAAATGGCATTTAAAGGTTGCATTTTCTGTAGAGGAGTTTGTCCTCTGCATCACCTTACATAAAATACTCAATTAAGAAGTCACTGTACCTTGGAAGACAGATAACTTCCCTAGAGGGCACAACCTCATTTTAGTGTGTTACTTCAAACGTGTACATTTCACAAACTTGTTCACAAATCCCTCTTCTAGTCTTCTTCACTTACAGCTCACAACCATTCCCATGGGATTTGAATTTCTTCATAGATGTTATATAGTTCAAGGCTGATAATATTGATTAAATATATGCCCCCTGTGTCTAATTTAACTTACTCTTCTTATGTACCTCTGTTTAGAATGTAGTTGTGTCTTCAAAATCCCACAGTAAACAGAAAATAATTACTCTAGAAAAATGTATGGATTGGATTCAGATTGATAAGGAATGATATATTATCTTTGTTTGATAATAAAAACTGCACAGTGCAGAATAATTTGTAAATAGAGCACTGTACATGCTGGTAATGAAGGCAAGAAATGCATAGCACAAAAATATGCATTCTACAAAGCAGAGTCGAGTGACACCTTAACATTCCTTACAGTATGGGTGAATCATGTATCTTCATCCTAACAGAAGAACAAATGCTCACTAGCAGAATTTTAATGAACAAGTAAAGCTCACTAAAAACAAGTCTGTTGCTTCATGGCAGAATATTATGGTGAAGTGAAGTCTGGACAGAAAAAAAAAGCAAACAGCTGCCATTTTCTATGCTCGCTAAAAGCAGTTTTGCTGTTTAGTAAGTAAATTTAAAAAGTAAATAAAGAAAAAAGTAAGGTGTTTGTGTGTGTGTGTGTGTGTGTGTGTGTGTGTGTGTGTGTGTGTGTGTGTGTGTGTGTGTGTGTGTGTGCGTGTGTGTTTGTATGTATGAATGCATGTATACGTGTGTGTGTGTGTCTGTGTGTGTGTGTGTGTGTGTGTGTGTGTGTGTGTGTGTGTGTGTGTGTGTGTGTGTGTGTGTGTGTGTGTGTTTTCACATGCATATGTGCATGTGAGAAAAAGAGAGGGAGAGAAAAAGAGAGATCAGCTATAGGGAGCCAGGAGACAGCACATACCAATTTCTTTCAACTATGGCAGGCAATGCACCAGCATGCATTACATAAATAATCAAACGTGTGAAAGTCTAATGTCTGACATTATTGACTTTGGGCCTCACAACACCCCCTAGGTGTGCATTAATTCTCTGATAACACCCGCTCTATCAACATTATTGCTTGAAAGCACAGTACCCTGTATTGTAATCTGTAATATGGGTCTGCATTGTACATAACAAAACATATGGAACCATCTGCAGCTAAAATGTCACCAGATTCGGTGGTACTTGCTCCTCCCCAACTCATTAGTGGAACTTGAAGAAGGACTGGCTGCATGCTACTTATCGAAACACAGAGTAAGGTATACTAACCACTGCAGTTATGATAGCTAATAACAGGACTGCATTGATATGCAACCATAACATGCTACATGGTATGTAGACAGCACAATGTTGGAATAACTGTACCTGATGCTCTGTGATGATGATGATGATGATGAGGATGTGATGATGTTGATGATGATGATAGTGCTCACCTTGTAGGTTTTCTTACCCAAAAAAAACAAAATATAGCATGTAAATTGTCAGCAAATACGTACAGGCAACCCTGCTACCAACACTCTGCCAATCATTCTTTGCAGTACAGCACCATTTTCCAATGTGTAACACAACATCAGCTTGTCATGTAACACAATAGGTGTCCACAGCTACCTATGCAGACAACATAAACACATGGGAAAAAAAACAGAGAACAAATGTGCCATCCATACTAGTACAGACAGAAATCTACAGCTCTCAACCCAAAAAGCACATTGTTACAAGTAGCAAATAAGGTGGAATACTGGAAAGCAAATTAGTAATATTTTCATGTTATAGATCAGGGAGCTTGTATTGCTATAATTAGATATTATTCTCAAAAGGTAACACAGTACTCTAGGCTGGATACACCATTGCTGGGTAAAAAATATCATCACAATCATCCTGCACATGTTTAAACACGTGGGACCCCCACTTCCCCAACTCTCAAATACATAGGAGTTTATCGGTCCATCTAATTATTGAGCTACTTATTTATTTAGTTATTTACTTACTTATCTATTTATTCATCATTTCTTAACTGGGTAGGTGAATTGGTCCTAAGACCCTTTTCAGCCATGACCCAGGTCACGCGGCAAAGACCATTAGTGACAGTACAGCAAATGCTGGTTTTGTATGCTGTGCTGTTCCAACCTATGAGTACTTACGGGCTGTGCAAACGTGAATAATTTTAGATAGTTTGGCTAGCTTTTAAAGTGACTGCTCTTGACTTTGTTGCTAACTTAGAAGTGAATGCATTTAGTTATTAGGTTTGCCTTACATTGGGACTGCTCCTATCCTAGTCCTCACACCTATTGCTTTCACATATCATATTTCTGTATACGCAATAGCGTTCCGTGTTATGACTTGCTATTTACACCATCTACACCTCCTAAAGAGACTGGAAAGTGTTTCAATTGAATTGTTTATGTTAACGTGAATGCGTTCACTGCATTACTCTGGTGTGTGTGGTGATTTGCTGTAACACTAGGCTCTATATATTATTAGCTATACAGTTATTTATTTGAAATGTACTTTTCACCATTAATATGTACATCCTAAAGAGTTCTATCAACTATGTGTAACGTTGCTTTGCTTACCAGTTGCATAACCTGTCTTTTATTGCATTTTGACTCTGAATTGTAACCCTGTATGTTAATATTGTACTCTAACACTATCTTTTTGTCCTCTCTCCCTCCTCTAACAGCTATCCCCTCCACGACCCTGTGTCTTTGCCTGGGTTGTATCCCTCTAATTTCACTATTAGGGTGTTCCCCACAGAATACCCTTGGACTCGGTCAGGACATTGTCTTCTTCTACCACCCTCTACCACCAGGAAAAAGAGAGTATGTCTACCTAGTCATGCCATATTACGTTTTAACTAAATGTTCCTGCTAAACTTTCAGACTGCCACTAGCTAAGCAGCCAGCAGCTACCCCTCCTTACTCCTTCATTTCCCCTCACAGTCTCCTCAGATGGCCACATAGGCTATCCTCTCTCCCCCTTCTAGTACAGCTCCACGCCTGGTAGCTCCCTTGTTTGCTTACTGCACTACTACTTTGTCCACTAGATGTTATACTTTTCTCATCCCTATTTGGGATATTAGTACTGACTTCTGCCTTACACTTTTATTCTCCCCTCCTTATACTAATCCTTTTCCTCCTTTACCTCTCTGTCTCATCCTCTCCCCCAAGGATACTTTCTCTTGCCTTGCTTCCCCCTTCCTTCCCTGATACTTTTTCCACTCTCCTCTGGTCTACTTTGTGTGCCCCGCTCCGCTCCCCACCCTACCCCCATATCCCACCCACCCCAAGGGGTCCTACATTTATATTTCTACAAGCCACACCTCCTACTACTGCTATCCTATCCAATTCACAGTCTCACAGATTGTGTAACTTCCTTCACTTAGTCACACCTACATAACACTTTAACCAACCCACCACTATCTCACTAAAGTTCTATACCATTACAGCCCCTTCCACTCTACCCCCTACTCCCACCACACACCCCTCTACAACATATCAGGAAACCCTACTTCACATACAACTATCTTATCATGTCTACAACTATCCTCCACTCACAACTTAAACTACCTATCACCTTCTTACTATTATTCCTTCTCATTACTACCTGCTTCTTAACCTCCTATGAACACTCCTTAACTATTTCTCTCTCGCTTCCCTCAAAACATACTAGTACACCTACAACATACCTACCTTCATCCTATTTACCTACCTCATCACAAACCATATATCTACTTCCCAAATACCATAGACTATTTCATTGTAAACTACTAAAAACTAAATCAAAGAAAGTATTTGACACATCTCTAAAACACATATCCAAAACTATGGTCTACTACTCCATCTACTTCAGGACGGTGACATACACCCCAATCCAGGCCCTCAACCTACAACTACTGAAACACACAGTCACCATATAAAAGCTCTCCTTCCTCCATCAACTATAACTACAAACATACTATCCTTGGCCCACCTAAATATACGCAGTATCTGTAATAAAGTTAGTCAAATACACGCCTTACTAGAAGTACACACCTTTGACATTCTATGCTTATCAGAAACCTGGCTAAAACCATCTATTAAAGATATTGAAATTACCCCACCTGGATATAACATTGTTAGACTTGATCACACCTCCAAGAAAGGAGGTGGAGTAGCTATCCTATATAAATCTAACCTGAAGCTTACTCTTCTTGACCTTGCTCTTACCCAAAACAATAATGTCGAAATAATCTGCTCTAGAGTTCAAATTAATACTACTAAATCAATAAACATCATTTGTGCTTATCTGCCTCCAGGAAATAATATCCCCACATTAGAACAACTTCTTGAACAACTCTCAAGTTACCTCCCCCAAGAAACACTACTTCTTGGAGACTTTAACATTGACTGGAAATCTTGTAACAATGCTAACCCTACTTCCCATTTAAACCTTTTTGGTTTCAAACAACTAATTGATAGTGCCACTAGAATAAATAAAACAAGCAAAAAAGAAACCACCTTAGACTGGGTTTTTACAAACTCCCCCTCACAAAGCTACAAAACTGGCATCCTTCCTGATGACCTTAGCGATCACTCCCTCACATATGTCATTAGAGCTAAAACTCATCAAAACTTACCTACCTCACATAGAACACTATATTCAAAGAAACAATTTAATCCCCAAAGATTTCAAACAGAAATCTCACAATACAATTTGACCCCTCTAAAGCACCTCTCTCTCAACAAAGCCATAGAATATTTCAACTCAGCATTCCTTACAATCCTAAACCACCATGCCCCAAGTCGTACCATTAGAATAACGACCAGAACAGCACCCTGGCTTACCTCTAATACTAAACAAAAGATCAGGCTTAAAAATAAATCTTGGAAGAAATGGTGCTCCTCTAGAAACCCAACAGACTATCAAACCTTTAGAGAGCTGAGAAACAAAACCAAAAATGCTATTATTTCAGACAAAAAGAACTACTATGTAGAACTTCAGCAATCCACAAAAAAGAACCAAAAGGTTCTGGTCTACTATCAATCATCTACTTACCCCAGGTAAAATAGTAACACCTAACCCACAGAATCTAGACCCTGATAATCCCTCTTTAATAGCCAATAACTTCAATAGCTTCTTTACTACTTCCATACAAACACTAGCAAGCCATTTATCCCCTGATGCTTCCCAACTGATCTTAAGTAACACCAACAACGTCATTCCTTCCTTCAACTTCAACCCATACCCACCTCCTACATACAATCTCTCTTACAAAAACTTAAACCCACTACCCCCTCAGCAGATAAGCTTCCTGCTGAATTCCTTCAGGTAGCAGCAAAAGCTATAACCTACCCTGTTTCGATCCTAATAAACAGATCCATAAAAGAAAGTGATTTTCCAGCAATCTGGAAGATATCACACATCATACCCTTACATAAAGGAGGCAAATCCACTGACCTCTCTAAGTACCGCCCAATAGCACTATTATCGCCACTAGCTAAAATCATGGAAAAATGTATACACAAACAACTACTTAACCATCTCCTTCAAAATAACCTACTAGCAAACACTCAACATGGATTTAGACCCACACATAGTACGACCACTGCACTACTTTCCTTTACTAACACAATAAACTGTAACCGTAATAATAACAAACTAACTGCTTCTCTTTTCCTAGACCTGTCAAAAGCCTTCGACATGGTCAACCATAAACTTCTCCTACACATACTAAACTCACTTGCCTTGGATTTTTCCTCCTTAAAGTGGTTCTCATCCTACCTTGAAAACCGACAACAAGCAGTACTCTGGAAAAATTCTCTATCTGCTCTACTACCTATCTCCTTAGGAGTACCTCAAGGATCAATATTAGGCCCACTCTTATTCTCTATCTTTATTAATGATCTTCAATCATCTATCCATAACACTACCTGCATACAATATGCAGATGATTCTACCATCATCTGTACAGCTCCCACCCAATCTGAACTCCAGTCACTCACACAATCTACCTTTTCAACCGTTGAACAATGGTTCTCAAAAGATGTCTCCTTCTCAACTCCAAGAAAACAAAACTATTACTATTCTCACCTACCCACAAATCTCCTCAACTAAATTTTACTATTACTGCAGCTGACAATTCTCTTATCTCCCCAGACTCTACTACCAAACTGCTTGGTGTTACTATTGATAATAATCTTAACTATGATTGTCATATCAATAACACTATAAAAGCAGTAAATAAAAAGATAGGTTCACTGTACAGAATAAAACCCTTCCTTACTCCAGAAGCACGGACCACCTTAGCTCAATCACATCTTATCTCCACCCTACTGTATGCTTCCTCTATTTACACCAATCTCTCTAAAGGTAACCTGAAAAACTAACTACATCCTATCATAATATAGCCCGTTTTGCCACAGCATCCCAGTACAGAACTCACCACTGTAATAACTTAAAACAATTACAATGGTTAGAACTACCTAACAAGCTTATCTATCAACAACTCTTAATTACACATAACATTCTTTATCAACCAACAAAAACACCAGCTCTCAGTAACCTCCTTACTCCCTACAAAACTTGAAACAGTTGCGATCTGCTGAAAAGATACAAGTCACCACAACTAGAATTACAAATTCAGCAGGTAACTGTCTATTTTCAAACTCCATAGGGAAAATATGGAATAACCTCCCTCCACACATTACCTCACTAGACTCCTTTCAACTTTTCAAAACAACTTCTATTACATCTTAACAACTTCTGGCTCTGCTCCTGTACCAATCCAGACTAAATGACTTCTTCGCTCTTCAGCCATACCTCCCTACGTAAAAATCACTATCTTTCCCTGCTATTTCAAATGACTAAATTACTGTACTGTTCTAAAAAAAAAAAAAAAAAAAAATATGAATATATAGCTTAGGCTATTTGATTTTTACCTGTTTTTTTTCGCTGTATTTTCTACTACACTAAAATGTATGCATTGTTGCTTAAATGTTTAACCTTGTTTTAATTGTGGAGCTTTTCTCCCCGGGCCTCCACTGAAAATGGAAATTATCCAGCTGGACTAGCCCGGTCAACAAATGTAAAATAAAATAAATAAATAAAATAATACAGAATAAGAAAAAAAACACTTAAGATAGAAGGGAAGATCCTGTCTACCAAATCTAGTAAATGTCTTTGAAAGGGTTATGAAGGCTGTAGATGGTGGCCATTTGATGCACATGGCATATATTGACCTGGCCAAAGTCTTTGATACCATTACCCTTGCTGGTATTATACAGGAGTTAAATACTTTAAATACTGACCCATATGTGATAATACAGATAGTAAACTCTCTGAAAGACAGATGTCTCAGAAGAAAGTAAGAAAGTGACCAGCAGTGTCCCTTAGAGTTTGGTGCTGGGACCTCTCTTTTCAGCCTTTACTTTTCAGATCTCCAATTAGAGAACCAAGACCTCTGGCTATTAGTTTGCAGATGACTGCAAGCTGGGGTTGTTGTTAGGTCACCCACTGACAGCCAAATCTACTTAATGAGCTCTCCTTAGTAAATTCTTAGTATCCCAAAAATGGCCTCAAACTAAATTCTAAAATGTGTAGCATCATCACTGTTGCTAGGCAACACTTTCTCGAGGCACTCCTAAAAATGGAGAGCATCAATATCTGTGCAGTAACTGAGACCTGGTTCAAGGCTCCAGAGAGCACCCCTGCAATACCAAGCTACAACTCTTACCACACTTTTCAGCCACCAAACAAGGATCGAAACACTAAAGGTGCCCATATTCACCAAGGATATTCACATCACCATTCTAGTTGCCCAACACAATGCATCTGAAATTCTCCAGGTGAAACTAACACTAAGTAAGACTGCAATCCAAATTGTAGCTTGCTACAGATTCCCCACCATGCCCCAAGATTCTCACTACACCTTTCTAAACATACTGAAAAATATTAAGATACGACCAAACACCCTAATACTGGGTGATTTCAACTACCCTGCCATTAACTGGGAAAACTACTCATGTACCAACACCTTTGCCCAACAGTTCTTGGAATTCATAAATTCCAATGCCCTGGATCAACTAATCCTTAGTCCCACCAGGGGCTCCAATATCCTAGACCTGGTCATTACCAACATGGGAAATCGATGCTCCACACCTATGGTCACCCCCCTCATTGGTCAGGTCTGACCATAAGCTAATCACCCTTGGCATCCACATCCCATCCCCACCTTCCAGTAAGGAAAACTGCATAAAAAAAACTTCTCCAAAGCCAACTTCATGCTACTCAAGTCAGAAGTGACAAACTTCATGACACCCATGCAGACAGGAACTGAAAGTTCAACTGCTGAATCCTACACTAAGGTACGGTATGAGCACATCCACTCGTGCATGAATCATGCCATCCCCAATGGAACCAAGATGCTGTCCTCCAAAAAAAGAAAGCCAATCTGGTGGTACTTTCCCATAAACAAACTTTACAACAAAAGGAAGAAACTGTTGCAGAAAAGAGGAAAATCCCAGGATGCAAAAAACTCCCTTACCAGCCTCATTAAGAAGCTGAGATCCCTCATAAAATTCTCCAAAGCTAGTTATGAAAATAAAATTGCCAAAGATTCCAAAGGCAACCACAAGGCATTCTATAGCTGTGTCAAGAATCTAAATGGCAATGCTCAGATCTGCTCTGAGTTGCAACAGAATGGCATTAAATATACTGATCCCAAGGATATTGCCAATATCCTGGCAGAATGATTCAGTGCAAACTTCACCCCCCTCTCATCCCCTAAAGGACCCATCTCAATACTGAAATATTGCCAAATTCCAGTAATAATGGCCACACAGGTAAAAAATGCACTCTCCAAAGCTAAGAATACAGCATCCATGGGACCAGACAACATCTCAGGCTGTGTACTACATGAACTACAAAATGAACTGGCACCTCACCTAAGGGTCATGTTTAATCATAGCCTCACCTCAGGCTTCGTGCCCACTGAGTGGTGCACAGCTACAGTTATCCCACTCCTCAAGGGGGGATCCACCTTGGCTCCTGGGAACTACCACTCCATCAGTCTGACGAGCCTGATCTTCAAGGCCATGGAACGTATTATCATGGAACTTATAAACAAAGACATTGCCAACCTTCAAACACTGGATCCCATGCAGTTTGGGTTCGTGAAGGGCCAATCTTGCCTCCTGAACCTGATTGACTTCTTCAAATTAGTATCCAGAGCCGTGGACAAGGGTAAGGTGGTCTGCACAGCCTATCTGGACCTTGCCATGGCCTTCAACACCATCCCCCACTCTGGAATCATAGATAAACCTACTAAGGTGGGCATTAATCCCTACATCACTCGATGGGTTGCCAACTGGCTTACTGACAGAACCCATGCTGTAAAAGTAGCAGACACCAAATCCATCTCCAGACAAGTGACAAGTGGAGTACCTCAGGGTTCAGTCCTGGGACTGCTCTTGTTTGGCATCTACTTCTCTGAAGTACAGGCCAACACTATGGGACTCTGGCTAATAAAGTTTGCAGATGACTGCAAACTGGGAGCCATTATTGAATCCCCAAATAATGTGGATATTCTACAAAAGGGCCTTACAGAAACAGATGCTTGCTGCCAGAGCCATGGGCTCAAGCTCCATGCCAAGAAATGTATAGTTATCCCCTTTGGGAAAAACATGTACCCATGAATTACCACATAGGTGGCAGTACACTAAACACTGAAAGTGTGAAAAGAGACTTAGGGACACAGGTGGATAGTGGTCTCACCTTCAATAACCACATCACCACAACAGTCAGGAAATCCTTCTATGTGGCACACCTCATCACTAAGGGCTTATTATCCAGAAAAAAGGAGGTCATTGTTCCACTGTACTCATCCCTCATTAGACCCATTATAGAATACAATGCCCCATTTGGTATGTACCTCTCAAGACATCTGCAACAACTGGAAAAGCCACAGAAATACCTCACTAAAAGAATCACAGGCCTAAAGCAGATGCCCTGTGCTGACCATCTAAAAAAACTCCACCTATACTCTGTTGCATATCGTCTACTCAGAGGTGATCTCAGCTTAACATACAAGGCCATGTCAAACTCAGAGCTGTCGGACATGCTACACTTAAAGAAATTCCAATCCCTCAGAGACACATGCTCCAGGGATCTAAACCTTGTCATCACAATTAATAAAACATGCTGGAGGGATAGGTTCCTGATCCAGAGACTCCCCCGACTCTGGAATAAACTGCCCATACATGTCAAGCAGAGCCCCTCTTTGGCCCTCTTCAAAAGGAACCTTGATGGTTGGATAGGAGGTAAGAAATTCATTCCGGGGATCACATCAGTCACCCTGCTAGACAGGGGTCCAGGGAAGTAAACACTGTGGGAAGAAATAGCCAGGGAATTGTTATGGCTAGGCTTGTATAGGCCCTAGGGCCTATAGCCTACTACCAACCTATGAACCCTCTCCCTTCATCATACTGCATAGTCAACACACCACTGCAAATGAAAAATGTTGTCAGGGACTGCAGAACTTGGGTTGATAACTCACTCCCTGTCTTTTGACCATCATGTGACAATGGTTTTCAGGAAATCATTGTATTTAGCATGGCTAATTGCCAAAGGAATATCATCAAGGTCTAAAGAGGTAATCACTCCCTTATACTCTGCACTGATCTGACCAAGTACTATGCCCCCTTCAGAATGTATCTCACTAAACATATCAAGCAATTAGAAAGACTCCAAAGATTCCTAACCAAAACAAAAATCAAATGCCTGAGGTCTTTTGATCCACTTTTGAAGGCAGATCTCTATCTCACTTATCATGCCATTAGAGATCTAGTTGTCATGGACCTCCTGTATCTCCATTAAGTCCAGTTGTTCCACCAACATGAAATCCAATTACCTAAATCTTCACCAACAGATAAATAAAATAATGGAAGGAAGAATTTATTGCACAACACCTTCCTAAGCTCTGGAATAAACTTCTCCTACACAGTAAGCAGTGCGCTGATGGATTTCTCAATGTTACTCCAGGATCGACATGTATGGCCCTCTTGGACAGAGTGCATCCTGAAGGAGGGTACTAGGAAGGTGTAAATGACCATAATGCTCAATAGCCTTGGAATATCTATGAATCTATAATGCAAAATATACTTAACTCAATAATCAAAGGAGTTAAAATATACACCAGCAAAACAGATTATCATGCTATGAACTGACATCAGACATGCCCATGAACATTCCAAATCTGACAGATACACAGGCATTATCTATGCTCTCTAAGTTAAAAATTCAAAGCATTGTGCACAGCATTTTGAATCACACCTGGTAAATAAGGATATGCCTCAATAATGTACATGTGGGAGGATGAGAAATACATTGCATACTGTGAGGAAAAGTGTACTGAATAGCTAAGTACCACACAGTTGTGTATAATTGCTCACCCTTTCCTAAATAGTGTAAAAACATGATGAACTGTCAAACAGAATATATAGTAAGGGACAATATTAGATGCACAGTTCAACACATTAATAGTCTTAGCAACCATGCTGTGATCAATGAAGATGAATTATAATTCACTTCATTACTAAGGTACAGTTAAATACATCTTCCATGTAACTAGGCTGCATCACATGGTGCACTCCTTGCTATACAGGAAATGTGCTGCTACATCTATCATGTTGGGTGCATCATCTGCAACATGCACAACATGCTTGTTAAACCTGGTGAATTTCTTTGAGAAAATCACCAAGGCCCTGGATGAGGGGAAATCTGTGCATACAACCTACCTAGATTTAACCAAGGCTTTTGACACTATCCCCCACTCAGGCATCACTGACAAACTCTCCCAGCTAGGTATCAACACTTATATCTTTAGATGGGCCACTAACTGGCTCACTGATAAAACACATATAGCCAAAATAGGGGAAACCACTTCCAACAGCAGACCTGTAACCAGTGGTGTTCCATAGGGGTCAGTCCTGGAACCTCTACTGTTTGAAATCTATTTCTCCGAAGTACAAGCAAAGACTAAAGGTCTGTGGCTGACAACGTTTGCTGATGACTGCAAACTGGGAGTGTCATAGAATCTCCAAATGCTTACACAAACAAACGATTGGTGCCAAAGTCATGGCTTTAAACTCAATGCAAAACATATATTATCATCTCTTTTGGTAAGAGCAATGTTCCTGTTAAGTACCACATTAATAGCAACACCCTAAATACACACTACGTGGTAAGAGACCTGGGCACACAGGTTGACAGCGACCTTACTTTTGATCACCATGTCTCCACAGTGGTAAGAAGGGCATTCTTTGTTGCTCATCTCATAAGTAAGGGCATTGCCTCCAGGAAAAAAAGAAGTTATAACCTCCCTGTAATCTTCCCTCATCAGTTTAATAAGTACAACATCCCTTTTGGTATGTACCTTTCCAAACCCCTGCAGCAATTGGAGAGACCACAAAGGTTCCTCACAGGGAAATGTTCAGCATCGGTCCTATGTGGGTCATCTGAAGTCACTATCACTTTATTCCGTTTCATACAGACTACTCAGAGGTGATCTCTGCCTTGCATATAAGGCAATCTCTGACTCCGCTTTATTGGAAATTATACATATCCGCAAGTCAAATGGTATATGGGTTACTCGCTCTAAAGACCTTAAACTGTTAAGTGACATTAATAGAACCTGCTGGAGGGACAGATTTGTCTCCCAAAGGTTACCATACCTTTGGAACAGACTCCTTCTTCCTGTCAAACAGAGCACTTCATTGGCCCTCTTCAAACGCAATCTGGACGATCGGATGGGTAACCATAAATTCACCCTGGGGTTCCACCAATTGGGCAGGGCAATAGGTGCTGATCATGGAAATAAGGATGGAACTTTCTTGGGCTTGTAACTGCCCTAGGGCCATTAGCCTAGTAACTTCCTATGATCATGTGATCTTATGAACATTTAACCTCAGCTCCTGAAGTACAAGTAATGACACGAGTTTTGGTGGTTCCACCTGGGGTGGCACTGCTCTCATTCTTTGGGCTACTTGTCACTTTAGAATGACATTAATCAGTAGTTTACCAGTTTCCATATATCACATAATGTTCAGCATCACAAAATAGCTGCTGATGATAATGGAACAAAACGAGATAAATGACAATGAAGGTCTGTTTGTGTGCCACAATATATTAAGTCACTTCCATGCCTTGGTGTAATGCCAGGTTATTATGATACAAAAGGCACACAGTGGTTAAGAAAAAGGGCAAAACTGGCACTAGTATGCCATTCCAGTTGAATAAATGCAACAGATTTGAGAAGATCATTAGCAGCCACAAAATGGTACCCACATGCAATATGCCTTACCACCTTGTGCACCAGAATTGTAACTTGTAGCACACAGAACCCATGGAACTGTAATACTCTACCGATGTGACCAGATCAGGGTTACAGTGTACAAAAGCACCCTTGAAGGGAAATGTGACACCTCTGCATACAGGGTTGTATTATCGTTAATTAGTCCTGTCAGCAGGTGTAACATGGAATAATACTGTGATGCAGGGTGTTACTTACTAAGGCTCATAAGCATGTCACCATAGCAACGTATTTCAGTGAAATATATAAATATATGTTTTAAGCATATAGCATGGTTTCTTTAAATGTATGCTATTTTATTGTTAAGTGGTACAATGTATTGCTGAGAGATCAGAATAAAGTGTGTGAAGAGCTGGGAATAGATCAAAATGGGAGTACTTTTATTACCTATTAATAATATCTGCACTGTATTTGTATATGCATAACAGTTAACATTAGTCAAATCCAGTGCTCAAGTAAAGGTATCAGTTACAACTCTGTAAGAAGCAAGGATGAATCAGGGAATTGGAAACAAATTTGTACACCCTGTTAAAATTGTACATACATTGCATTTCAGGTCCCAGGACTCCATAATCTTTTC
This sequence comes from Protopterus annectens, assembly GCF_019279795.1. NCBI lineage: Eukaryota > Metazoa > Chordata > Ceratodontiformes > Protopteridae > Protopterus > Protopterus annectens. Next base: position 1,138,285,047 of record NC_056728.1, on the reverse strand, counting down.
CCCTCCTACTTGTGGCAGCATTTTGCATGATACAGCCCTCACAGAGAGATTACTCAAATGGTTATAACATGTATTAGAAACATCAAATGACAAAAACAGCAGTAGTGGGTTCAGATACAAAAGCAGACTCACAGTTTATCCACGAATGTATTCAATAAAACACACAAAAGGTGTGGTCACATAAAAATCCAAACTGTATAAACAGTATTCCAAGCGCTTTCATCTCTGGTGAATCAGAGACTTTTTCAAGGAAATTAGAAAACTGTTACTGAGTTCAATTTAAACAAACAGATTCACCTCAATTAACACTGAACCAATAAAATAAAACCATATAATAAATATTCATAAAGTTCATAAATATTCAACAATCAGAGTACAATTCAACCACAGAACCCATGTCATGATAAAAAAACACACTGAAATGTATAGCAAATAATGCACCAATCCCCAGAAATCATACCCTTGTCAAAGAAATGTACAGCAAATAACACACCAATCCCCAAGAAACATGCCCTTGTCAAAATAGTATAGGCAAAAATGATATTAATAAACATATACATATGTACATATTTGTTTGTTTGTTTGTGTCTTTCGGCTTTTCCCGGTTAGGGGTCGCCACAGCAGAACTCCGGTCTGCTAATGATTGGCAGTAGATTTTTACGTGCTGGCTTGCCAGGCCTAACGCACAACCTTCAACGAAGGAATGCCCATTCATGCATGTCGCCACACAGAAGACACTCTAACTGAGAATCGAACGGGCAACGTCTAACTGTAAGGCGACAACACTACCGCAGCACCACCACCACATCTATATACATATGTACATATAAAATGTAAAATTATATAAATACATGTAAAAAATTTATTTCAATTAATTTATCAATTTAATGCTTTTAACTTCAAGAAACAGGCTAAGGATAGAGCATCATTGATACCCGGCCAGTTTATCGCATTAGTTTTAATCTGCCATAGTGCCTCTTGTTTCTCCAGTTATAGGGTCCAGTCTCCTGAAAATAAAAAAATGACTAATATTTGCAACCATAGTTTGGCTGTTGGCCAGTGGCAATGGGGGGCGATGTGTGAGACAAATTGTCAGCTAGCAGATTGTCTATTACCTTCAGTTGGGTACATCTGTTGTCATTCATACACAGATCTGTGCTTAGTTGTGTATTCCACTTAACATTTCATATGTATTGGAATAAATAATGACCACCTCAATAATCCTTGGGTGTAGCAACACAGCTGCACATACAATGAATTCCAGAAGGTTGCAATTGCATTATGCATACACACATCATGTAGCAGAGTCCTTCTATGAGCCTTTTCAAGCCATTGCCAGACCACTACATGTGTGATTGGTAATTCTGTCATGGTGAAAACTGTTACTGAGTTCAATTTAAACAAACAGATCCACCACCAATTAACATTTGTGTATATCAAAGTATAACAGCATATGTATGAGCTAAGACTAATTTGACCATGTAATCAATATGAATTAATATTGATGTCTGTCACAGAACATTTAATGATGGTATGTAGACACATGCACACCTGTGCCATTCTGAAAGTGTCACTGTGATTGTGGAATGTGAACTATGTAGAATGTTGATCTGTTACACTACAACAACAAATGTCTTAATACACCAATAATACACATAACAGTGTGTCATACCATGTCAACGGTTCTCAGGAAGCATATTACTACAGCTGTTATATAAGGAGCATGTACTGCAATTGTACCAATGGCCATCAATACATTAGCTCACATCATAGATTGTAGGACCTTCTAGTAACCATACCTGTGCATCCACACCTCAATGTACCACATGTCAATGACAGCAACATTAACATGTCAACTGTTCATGGGTTCAAAGGACATTGTTAGTGTAATGGCCAACATCATATAAAATCCTAGTCATTATTATACCATTGAAAATAAACTCCCTATATATACATTATGGAAGATAATAAGACTGTTGTGCATATGTGTATATTCATTTGATTGCATTACATACTGCCTCTGTCAATATGAGACATGTGCACCACACCATGACAGAATTACCAATCACACATGTAGTGGTCTGGCAATGGCTTGAAAAGGCTCATATAAGGACTCTGCTGCATGATGTGTGTATGCATAATTGAAATGAGAATATCCTCCACTCCTCTGTAGGAAGGATGTCATGTGGCTAGAGGGAAAAGGAGGATGTTGGGTGCATGAATTTACATGAAAGGTTCCCCTAAGTGGTAATGAAATGAAGTGTGATTACAAAGTTCATACAGTGACCGTAATGTACCACCAAACACACACACACACACACACACACACACACACACACACACACACACACACACACACACACACACACCGCAGTAGATTTGGCCTGATTTTAACATTACACCTGTGTATGTATAGAAGATGAATGACTGTAACACAGTCATGCACTTTATGGAGTATGTTATCATCATTGTATGCTGAGGAGAATATGTTAGGAGGGGTGTAAGACAGAGAAGTGGAGTCACATTCCTGTGGAAAATTGTCTCAAATGTGTTATTTGTATGCAAAGAGACTCAAGTTGACTGCTGTCAGATTGGAACCCCACATGTGTAGGTAAAGTAGCTTCAAACACATTAGTTAATGGTACTGCTACAACCGAAGTTTGTCTTGCATACTGTCAGAGTGCATGTTATACAGGTTGACAACAACACTTTATAACTGATGACATCAGCAGTGTCTGGTGAGAAGAAGATGGTAATAGCAATGAGTCACATGCTGGTGTAAAATGGTGTCTCGAATGTCAACCAAGTAAATACACACACAGACATACCAATTGACTGTAGTGTTAATAAAACCCCTGCCTAACTATTTACAAAGCAGAGTACTTAACACAAGCATCACAGTACAAGTCTGACATTTGTAGTGTCCAACAACACTTTATAGCTTATGACATCAGCAGTGTCTGGCGAGATGAAGATGGTAATAAAAGTGTCTCACATGCTGGTGTAAAATGCTCTCTTGAATGTCAATCAAGTGAACAAACAAACACAAATTGATTGCAGTGAGAATAGAACCCCTACCTAACTATTTACAAAGTACAGTACTCAACTCAAGTGCTACAGCACAAGTGTGGCTTTTGTAGTGTCTGCCAACACTTTATAGATGATGACATCAGCAGTATCTAGTGAGATGAAGATGGTAAAAGCAGTGTCTCGTATGCTGGTGTGAAATACTCTCTTGAAGGTCAACCAAGTGAACACACACATACACACACAAACACACACATGCACACATGCACACACGCACACACACACACACACACACACACACACACACACACACACACACACACACACACACACACACACACACACACACACACACACACACACACACAAACAATTTACTGCAGTGAGTATAAAACCCCTACCTAACTATTTACAATGCACAGTACTTAATGCAAGCCAAGCACAAAACACTAGTCTGCCTTTTGTAGTGCCCAACAACACTTTATAGCTGATGGCATGCATACCAATTGACCGCAGTGAAAATAAACCCCCCCTACTTAACTATTTACAAAGCACAGTACATAATGCAAGCACAACAAAACAAGTCTGGCTTTTATAGTGTCCGAAAATATTTCATAGATGATGACATCAACAGTGTCTGGTGAGATTAAGATGGTAATGGGAGTGTCTCACATGCTGGTGTAAATGCTCTTTCGAACGTCAGCCAAGTGAACACACACACAACGCAAGCACCATGGCACAAGACTGATTTTACTATGCTGCAAGACAATTTATAGTGGTTGACATCACCACTGGATGTGTGACAGTTGATGTTGGTAGGCCTCCATTAAATGGATGTGCAAGCATGTACAGCTGTCAAAGTATTGGTACTCTATCTAATTGTACTGATGACCAAAGGATACACAGTTATTCTCTTCTGACTAGACAAACACATGCACATACACCAGTTGACTGCAGTGAGATTAGAACGCCTGCCTAGCTAGGTACACCAACTAGAGAACTCAGTACTTAATGCAAGCACCACAACACAAGTCTGACTTCTATACTGCTGCAGAATAATTTATAATGGATGACATCATCATTGGATGTTTGAGAGAAGATGTTCGGAGGCCTGTATGAAATGGATGTGTAGGCATGTACAACTGTCAAAATATTGGCACTCGATGGGATTGTACTAATAACTGAGTCATGCTCTTCTGAATAGACAGGCACACACACACACACACACACACACACACACACACACACACACACACACACACACACACACAGTTGACTGCAGTGGGATTAGAACCCCTACCTAACTAGGTATATCAGCTAGAGAACTCAGTACTTAACAAAAGTGCCATGGCACAAGTCTGACTTTTATAATGCTGCAGGACAATTTATAGTGGATGACATCATCATTGGATGGTTGAGAAAAGATGTTGGGGGGCCTGTATGAAATGGATGGGTAGACATATACGACTGTCAAAATATTAAAGTTCTGCAGGCTACCAGATTGTTGTGTGTGCAAAGTGTAGTTTTTGCTGTTGTGTTTCCCGTTTGCAGGTATAGTTTAACAGACAGCTTTAGAAACTATATGCAGAAAGCTGAATGCATTACTACAAGTAGTGAAAACTCTGAATATGTATTGTCAGTATAAAGATATACATGGTATACAAGAAAACATTTTGTTATTTATTTATGTAGTGTAGTTGATATATCTGTGAAGAAGTAGTGAGAGATTAAGTTTCAAGTGCATGGGTGCAGGTAACACATGGCTACAGTGTACATATGTTTCCTTTCCTTAAAAAGTTCCTTCCCTTTGGATGTGTTTTTACATGTGCTTTCATAGGATGAAGATTAAATGGACAATAAACAACTTTCATAGGATGAAGACTAAATGGACAATAAACATAAATGCACTTTACATAGCACACCGCCAAGCAGCAGGTTTACAAAAGTGTTTACACATGTGAAATACACGTTTATACTGCTTTTCCCATTTGCACTTAATTGAGCAAACATGAGCCTCTGCTTTATTGATAATATTATGACAGTTGTATTGGTTTGCTTACCTCTATGCAAACACAATAGTGGAGAGGAGTGGCAGTCAGCACTGTGGATAGTACTGCGTGTAAGAAACTCACCTGCTGCTTAGCTGACTGTGTGGCAGCAGGTGTGAATGCATTGAGAGATTTCTTTTTGAGCCCAGATGATACAGGGTTTGAATCCAGGTGTATCTAATAGTTTTAAATATGTATTTATAATGGAATGAAACAGTGTTTTATTCTACTTTCACTGTGTGTTACCTTAGCACAGCATGTTTAAGCAGCATTGCATGGAGCTAACTGTACAATTGAAGAGCCATTCACTGTCAGTCTACATTGGTGTGCAATGGCAAACTCCACGCAAACACAGAGGACAGAATGTGAAGGGCTGCATTGGGTTGTTTTCAGTTATGTGTGTTGTATGTGATTCTATTTTTTGAACAGATTAAAGGTGTTGAAATGAGGTAGATAGGAAAGTGGTGAAATGGGGTGCAAGCAGGGGGAGAACAAAGGGAAAGCAATATAGGAATGTGCAGGAGAGAGATAGGAAAGAACCACAGCTATCCACTTCTTCAACAGTGTAAAATGAAAATATGTATAGAACATTAGCTGAATTTGCACCATTACCTCAAAAAGAGGGATGACAACAGAGCAATCATGTTGTATAGCCAATTAAACTTGATTAATCAAGTGTGTTGAAAAGACACCTGTGCGAAGTTGAGAGCTATGTATGGGACAATTTTGTGGGACAGGTGGCCATTTTTTATTTTTTACTTCATTAAGGCAGGAATGTTGGGTAAGGGAAGTAGGTATTAATGTATCAGGTAAGTGGGATAGGTAAGGTAGCAGATGCAGACAAACAGGACAAACAAGACAAGGCACAGGAATAGAGAGGGACATAAGTTGGGGGACACCATGACTGAGGATAGGGAGGAGACATCAGATGCCCCTGCCTGTCAAACATGGGGGCAGTGAGAATCTTGTCCTCACCTGCAGAACTGTCATCACTGTTCCCTTACTCCACTGGCTGTTGGAGTTTTTGACATCTTTTCCTACAGACCATAAAATAGAGCATCCTCTCCATCTGGAATAGACATGCACCAATGGTGCTGTGCATGATCCTACGTACCAAGCCTGGGAATTCCTGGTGGGTGACAAAATCTCCACCTCTGCCACTACTCCCAGACGGTACAGCAACTACCTGATGTGAAAGGCCCAGGTAGTGCAGGGGCAGCAGAGGAAGTACTGCCAGGTTGGGTCACAGATGTGCTGGGTGTGGGTGCAGAACCTGGTGGAGCTGGAAGAGGCTGAACCACTGGGGGGGGGGGTTGGCCTACCTCACTCTACTGTAAAGCATTTTGTGAGTTGTCAGAAATGGATGACAAGGAAACCTTTTGACCACATATAAAATAAAAAGAGAGATATATGGATTGGGATAAGAGAAAAAAGAGAGATAATTACCATCATATGTGACAAACAATGCATTATCACAATAATAAAGTATTTGTTTATATGTTTATAATTACATATACTTCTTAACAACTAAAAACTATAACTGATAATTGCTTAACGTAATCCTTGTAATGTGCATATACTGCACATATGCTTGGTCAAATTATACAGATTAAGTTAATAATAGGGCATTTATGCTACTTCTGTTGAAATTATTTTGTAATATTCTTAAATGATTTCACTATATATTTGTTACTTGTAGTATTTGAACCCACAACATCTGACTAAAGTATTAGACTTGGCTCCTACAGTTGTCTTGTGCTACAAACTGAAGCATGCATGCTTGAGTTTACAGTTAGGATATGCATTCTTATTTTACTAGTACTGTATAGAACAGCAATAAGTAAGATAAAATAATAGTTATGTTGTGCTGCATACATACCCCTTGCTTCTCTCAGTCTTTCTAAATGCACAGCATAGGCTTCCCTGTTCATCAATATCTCCTGGTTGGCTGTGAAATAAAAAGAAGAGAATGAAAGAAGAGCATTAAGCATATCAGTCTTGCAGATATACAGTTGCCTATCTAGTTGTAGTTCTCTTTATCGGTATACTTAGACAACTAGGGGATGTCAGGAGTTCAAAACTCAGCCAGGCACTGGTTGAGTGTATCTTGCTTCCACCTTTTGAGGTCATTAAAATGGTGCATGCACTGTTTTCCAGTGCGTGGAATGCCAGTTGCACTGAAGATGGCCTTGGCCAGACTTTCCATGCCTCAGACTTGGAGATGGTATAATCCCCCTGCAAGAGCCTTTGGTTGTGGCACTTTACAAGGAGCCCAATAAAGATTTTGGAGCCCTCAACATCCAACCTTTGTGTCCAAAATTGGGCACTTTCCATTCTACCTCCAGACATGTCTGATCAGGACAAACAGCAACAGATAATAGTGCTCTCCCGCAAATTCCTGTTATCATGTTTACTGCTAGTGCACAAACCTGAATAACAATGACTACTGTTTGTGCAACATTAAGCAAAGAGCAACAGTGTCAGACAGAGTGGAAAGCATTTTTTTTTTAAATGGAAAGGTTAATCTGACAGTTGGCATTAGCTTGTGGTCTGGTTGCTACTGTAACTGTTAGGTGAAACAACTTTGCAGGCATGTATGGGGCATAAATGTTATGATCTGACACTTTTTTGTATGACTTGATACACTGATAAAATTAATGTGTAGAATGTGGGATTCAAACCTATGCATTAGAGAAAAAACATATTTTTCCACATAGGTGATTTTTCATTCTTGTCACACAAGAAGTACTTGTTGGACATGCTCATTAATTATATACAAGAACAACACATAACAGAGTGAGTGGTTAACCATGTATGTGGGTGACCCGACAAGATCCTGATTTATACATTCATGTGTGTTTGACTATCATTCATGTCTGAAGGCCATCCAAGGCCAGGGAAGACAGTTAGAATTACAAGAAAAGAATATTCAATATACCCTCTATCACACATATAATACATACAAGATCCACTACTATACATACTTGTTATTTATAATTATGTTTAAATATTTTTATTTACTTTTTTTTAAAATCCAGTGTACAAGCGTTAATAAAATTGGGAATGTGCTTGATTAGAATCCTGGCTCACTTGTACTGTGAGCACTAACTTATACCAGTTGCCACAGGGAAGATTGAAGTCTAAGGGTGTTTTTTTACAGTCATTACTATGCACAGTGCTCATTTTGTCATACCTGCACATTACTTGTACATATACATTAAAGAGTTGAGTGCTTAAACATGTATGTGTGTGGCATGACAGTTCAGAAAGTAAATATTCAATTGTAGAACCATAATTCTGCTGATACCAACAGTAACACATTTAATATATATCTGATATCCTGTGTATGGTCACTGCACCTGCTGTAGATAGTTATTTATATGTTTAATTATTGTTTCCATGTTAATTGTAATATAAAGTAAACTGGAACAACAGGAATAAAACTTTGAACTTTTCTGGATTAGAACCCAGTCTCACCTGTATTGCAGCCCTTCACTTACACCTGCTGCCACAGGAACAGATAAAAAATGCCTCTAAATTTTCATATTCATTATTAAGTATGTGTGTTGACTGTTGTGCAATACCGCTTAGCATGTTTGTGTGGTGGCAAACCATAGAGGATGCAATGTATCTGTTTTGAAATTGTCTACTGTCTGCTTCCTGTCTGCAGGTGTTCTAGTCTTGCAGGTATTGGGGAAAGCTGCTAACCAGCAGGCAACACTGCTTAGCTTGTTTGCATAGTATAAAGCAAAATATCCAACAATGTATCCTTTTTGAAACTGAGAATGTCTGCTTCCTGTCTGCAGGTGTTCTGCCTGCTTTCTGTGTGGGCCATTAGTCCATGTTTGTGCAAAGTTAAACGACAAGCAAACATGACAAACATAGCTCACCTTGTTTCATCCTTGTGAACAATTCTTTCTAGGTTTTATCCTTAAAAGACAAATGTGGAACTTGAACTGTGATTTAGAGACACTATATACTGTGTGATTCATCATGTTTAGCAGGTGTACTATTCACACATGACACACAGGTGTACTTTATATGGCCTTTATCTTATTAGTACATTACAGGATATTTATTGGATTTTTCCATTTCCCTCTGTTTGCACTAAGCAGCATGCCATGCAAATAATGATGTTAAAACAAATTAAAGTAAATAAAAAAAAACATTACAAAAGTTGTTACAAAATGTTAGTACACATTAATAAATTTTACCAAATTCTAGATTTAAGCTGTCACATCAATGAACCTACAAAACACAGTAAGGGTGTCTTATCCCTCTTTACTACAAAAACAGCTTTACAGCAAGAATGAAATAATTGTGCATATAAGCAAGTCCCAAATCATTAACAGTATTAATAAGACATATGACACTTATATACTGTCAGCTGTTTGTACATGTGTTAATTACAATTTTAGTGCAACGAGTGATCACACAGCCATGTATGACTATTGTTTGCACCAATGCAGCTCTGTCTTCTTTTTGTATAATGTTCATTATTCTCTTATCTTAACAGCAATGTCAGGCATGCAGTCTGTAAGGCATTTTGTAACTTTGTCCTTAAAATGTATGATAATATTTAATGGTAATAATATACAGTTTTCAGCAAAGGCAGGGAAGTTTGGATATTAGTGAACAGAAACTGAGAAATATGTGCTGCTTACTTATATTTAAAATGTTGATCCAGTTATTTCTACACTTTGTTAAGTATAACCTGGCTGACACATCCACTGCAGGTATGGTGCCTGGATTGTTGTGTATTCCTTCTCCATTCCACCAATCATTCACAGTTGCAATCCATTAGCAACAAACACTGAGGCAGTACCTACACTATGTTTACATTTGCTACACAAAGTCATAAGTTTGGGATTCAGCAATTCTAATGAGTTCACACCTCATTTGCATCTTCACCATGCTTAGACACCTGAATCTACACCATAGGAATCTAACAGTGTAGCTGGGGATCTGTGTATATGGAGAACACATAGGACTGATATTCCTTTTGATTTATCTGCACAGAAACCTTATGATGTTGCTAAGATATTATTATATTTTTCAAGTATATCCTAGAGATGTTTACAGGTTACAAAGAAAATATTTTATATACATGCATTAGAAATTGAAAAATGTTATCTGTATGCAGTTATTATATTTCACTCTTGGCATAGGCAAAATTATTTTTGCATGCATTGCCTTCACAGATAGACAGTCTTATTAACTGTCATCACACGTGTTAGTTAAAACAGGTTATACTACAGTCTTCTTGTCTTAATTCATGGAAATGTATAGTACTATATTGTCAATGACATAGAAGTATTATGCTTCTAAGATGGCCTACAGACACTTCCATTGATGTGCTGGGTATAGTGAGAGGTAACTAGCAGTGGCATACAATTGACTTTTCTGCTTTATATATGTACACATTCTGTGATAATTGTGTGGAAAGCACTTAAGTGATTTATGTGGTATTCCTTGGATTTTGAAAACTGTCATATTTTTTGGGGGTGGGGCAAGTACCATTTGTGTGTTACCAAAGCAAAAGTGTGTTTCAGAAGTTTTGCACTACTAATTGTGCAGTCATCCTGTTATTTCCATAGTAAACAATACAGTACTAGATTGTTATTCCTTGTTTTTGCCCGAACATTGGTTTGTGTGCGAGTGTGATATAGTACAAACACAACAACCTTCCATCACAAGCCATCTACTTACTTACATTATTAAGTAATATCTGACATCAAAGAGTGAAACAATACTAATTTAATGAACTTTAATTGCACTTTGACTTTGGAATGGGGCCCATTCCCGTCATGGTATTAGAAACCCAGAAGACTTGGAGAAATTAAAAACAAACCAAGTAACAGTATGCAAGGAGATGCCATTCATTCATGTACTTAGACATTTATTTTTCTATTCCAGGTTCAACACTTACCTTGGAAGTCTAGCAGTTACAAGAGTTTTAACCTGGAGCTGACTCTGTCTGATGCTAGCAGTACACAGCCATTACAAGGGTAAGTAAAGGTTGTGCCTGACATCAATGCTACTGCTGGTATATGTGCAGGATGAAGGTTTTAGCTCCTTGGGTGGTGAGTATGTATGCTATTCATTGCCTCTTGGCCAGTGCAGGGATATATTGTGCATGCCTAGTTCCGCCTATACCCACAGGGGCTGGTGGTTCCCCCTCTGACTCCTCACCTGCATGTAGTTGTGGTGACCTTATCAGTGGTGGTGGTGGGATGTGTGGACCTTCCCCTTGCTGTTCCTGCTAAAGGTGTTCTCAGGATAATATTGTGGAGCATGGCACAGATGATGACAATTTCAGCACACATACAGGGATTATACTGTAGGACTCCCCCAGCTATATCTAGGCTCCAGAGCTGTGACTTCAACAGCCCAAACACATGCTCTGTGATATTTATTGTTTGGGCATGTGCCTCATTATAACGCTCTTAATTTGGTGTGTGTGTATTTCTGATGAGAGTCATCAGCCACAGTTCCATTGCATAACCTACATCCCTGAGTAAAAGACTGTCTGCAATAACCCCCCAAGAAAACATCTGATAAGAGTTGTGAGTTGTCCCAGAAATGTGAGTCGTGGTAACCACCTGGGTTGCCAAAACACACATTCACGGTGATTCCCTTAATGATACACATGACCTGGCAATTAATGGAGTGTGTCTCTCTCCTACTTTGGACACAATAGAAGAGTCTTCATGGGTTCTGTTCAAGCAGCTTTATTTTATACAAACACATCACTATAGAAGTTTACTGACTTTAACTTATGTAACTTGTATACAAACTAACAACTGTGATCATGCATCCTCTCACTCTGGCTGCTCTTACAAAATGGCAGTAGGGAGTGCACGTGTCTGGAATTTATATGTGCACATAAAGCCTTGACATGCTTCTTAAAGACACAGCACACTTCACTTGCATTCTGATCTATATCCTCCCTTTTTGAGAAATAGATCATATAACACTGAGTCTATTCAACATGCGGAAATCACAGGTAATTCTTTGTCATGCATTACACAATATTAAGTACACACACACAGACACACACACAGACACACACACAGACACACACACACACACACACACACACACACACACACACAGACACACACACACACACGCATATATATATAAACTGGAGGCTGAACTCTCTCAATTCAGGGCTGGCATGACCAGACAGGAGGAGATGGTAACCACACACACAGCAAACTCAGTCCCACATAGACCTACCACAACTGCAAACCAAACACATAAAAACACAAAGACATACTCGGAGGCTCTAATAAAAAACTTACCAAAACAACAGAGGCTCCCAAAGCAGACATCCAAAAATCCACCACCTCAAAACAAAACACATGCAACACATACTTCAATAAATCAGTGTGTCAACCAATCACAGCCCTTAAGGCCAAACACCATGCCCGATACACTAGTAATAGGTGACTCTATAGTCAGACACACTGATGTCCCGCTTACCAGGCTGAACAAGGAGAGGGTGACTGTGAGCTGCCTATCGGGAGCTAGGAACCGCCACATAACACACGCACTCAGGTCACTCCAAAGCAAGTACAAATATGACTCCGTCATTGTCCATGCTGGCGTGAATGACCTGAGACGTACCTCACTGGACTACATGAAAAGAGACATAGAGGAGCTCTCTGATTATGTAGCCCAGGCTGGTATGACCCTGACCCTGAGCAGCATCTTGCCCTCACCAAGAATGATGTCACAATACAAAGACAAGATGATCAGCTTTAATAATTGGCTCAAGTACTGGTGTCATTCTAAGGGGATCCAATGTCTGTCTGCCTGGGATGACATGTTGGACAAGCCACGCTGCTTCGCAAGGGACAGCTTGCACCTGTCACCACTGGATTCATAGGTTCATAGGATCATAGGTTGGTACTAGGCTATCAGCCCTAGGGCCTATACAAGCCTAGCCATAACAATTCCCTGGCTATTTCTTCCCACATTATTTACTTTCCTGGACCCCTGTCTAGCAGGGCGACTGACGTGATCCCTGGGGTGAATTTCCTTTCTCCCATCCAATCGTCAAGGTTCCTCTTGAAGAGGTCCAAAGAGGCACTCTGCTTGGCATGTATGGGCAATCTATTCCAGAGTCTGGGGAGTCTCTGGGTCAGGAACCTATCCCTCCAGCATGTTTTGTTTATTGTGATGACAAGGTTTAGATCCCTGGAATGTGTAGCTCTGAGGGATTAGGATTTCTTTAAGTGTAGCATGTCCAACAGCTCTGGGTTTGACATGGCCTTGTATGTTAAGCAGAGATCGCCTCTGAGTAGACGATATGCGACAGAGTATAGCTGGAGTTTTTAAAGGCGGTCAGCGTAGGGCATCTGCTTTAGGCCTGTGATTCTTTTAGTGAGGTATTTCTGAGGCCTTTCCAGTTGTTGCAGATGTCTTGAGAGGTACATACCAAATGGGGCATTGTATTCTATAATGGGTCTAATGAGGGATGAGTACAGTGGGACAATGACCTCCTTTTTTCTGGATGAAAAGCCCTTCGTGATGAGGTGTGCCACATAGAAGGATTTCCTGACTGTTGTGGCGATGTGGTTATCGAAGGTGAGACCACTGTCCACCTGTGTCCCTAAGTCTCTTATCACACTTTCTGTGTTTAGTGTACTGCCACCTATATGGTAATTCATGGATACATGTTTTCCCAAAGGGGATAACAATACATTTCTTGGCATTGAGCTTGAGCCCATGGCTCTGGCACCAATCATCTGTTTCTGTAAGGCCCTTTTGTAGAGTAGCCACATCATTTGGGGATTCAATAATGGCTCCCAGTTTGCAGTCATCTGCAAACTTTGTTAGCCAGAGTCCCTTAGTGTTGACCTGTACTTCAGAGAAGTAGATGCCAAACAAGAGCGGCTCCAGGACTGAACCCTGAGGTACTCCACTTGTCACTTGTCTGGAGCTGGATTTGGAGTCGGCTACTTTTACAGTGTGGGTTCTATCAGTAAGCCATTTAGCAACCCATTGGGTGACATAGGGATTAATGCCCAACTTAGTAAGTTTATCTATGATTCCAGAGTGGGGGATGGTATCAAAGTCCTTGGCAAGGTCTAGATAGGCTGTGTGGACCACCTTACCCTTGTCCATGGCTCTGGAGACTGATTCAAAGAAGTCAATCAGGTTCAGGAGACAAGATCGGCCCTTCACAAACCCAAACTGGGTGGGGTCCAGTGTTTGAATGTTGCCAATGTCTTTGTTTATAAGTTCCATGATAATACGCTCCATGGCCTTGCAGATAAGGCTTGTCAGACTGATGGGACGGTAGTTTCCGGGATCCAAGGTGGATCCCCCCTTGTGGATTGGGATAACTGTAGCTCTGCGCCACTCAGTGGGCACGAAACCTGAGGTGAGGCTATGATTAAACATGACACTTAGGTGAGGTGCCAGTTCATATTGTAGTTCATGCAGTACACAGCCCGGATGTCATCTGGTCCCATGGATGCTGTATTCTTGGCTTTAGAGAGTGCTTTGTACCTGTGTGGCCGTTATTACTGGAATTTGGCAATCTTCCGGTATTGAGATGGGCCATTTAGGGGTGAGAGGGGTGAAGTTGGCACTGAATCGATCTGCCAGGATATTGGCAATATCCTTTGGATCAGTATATTTAATGCCATTCTGTTTTAGCTCAGAGCAGATCTGAGCATTGCCATTTAGATTCTTGACATAGTTATAGAATGCTTTGTGGTTGTCTTTGGAATCTTTGGCAATTTTATTTTCGTAACCAGCTTTGGAGGATTTTATGAGGCATCTCAGTTTCTTACTGAGGCTAGTAAGGAGTTTTTGCATCCTGGGATTTTCCTCTTTTCTGCAAAGTTTCTTCCTTTTGTTGTAAAGTTTGTTTATGGCAGGGGACCACCAGATTGGCTTCCTTTTTGGATGAGAGCATTTTGGTTCTATTTGGGATGGCACGATTCATGCATGAGTGGATGTGCTCGTACAGTGCCTTAGTGTAGGATTCAGCAGTTGAACTTTCAGTTCCCGTCTGCATGGGTGTTATGAAGTTTGTCACTTCTGACTTGAGTAGCATGAAGTTGGCTTTGGAGAAGTTTTTTATGATGGTTTCTTTACTGGGGGGTGGGGGTTGGATGTGGATGTTAAGGGTGATTAGCTTATGGTCAGACCTGACTAATGAGGGGGTGACCATAGGTATGGAGCATTGATTTCCCATGTTGGTAATGACCAGGTCTTGGATATTGGAGCCCCTGGTGGGACTATGGATTAGTTGATCCAGGGCATTGGAATTTATGAATTCCAAGAACCGTTGCGCAAAGGTGTTGGGACATGAGTAGTTTTCCCAGTTAATGGCAGGGTAGTTAAAATCACCCAGTATTAGGGTGTTTGGTTCTATCTTAATATTTTCCAGTATGTTTAGAAAGGTGTAGTGGGCTTCCGGATATTGGTCAAGGCTCTTGCCACCCCCATAGTGCCTTTTTAGGCAAGGTTCAAAAGACAAACCCACCTCCTTAGAAAACAAAAATGAAAAAAAAATTAAGGGTATTGCTGCTCAACGCCAGAAGTCTAAATCTCAAGATGCAGGCACTCGATGCACTCCTCAGTATGGAGAACATCAACGTTTGTGCAGTAACTGAAACCTGGTTCAAGGCTCCTGAGAGCACCTCAGCACTACCAGGCTATACCTCGTATCATGCTTTTCGGCCCCAAAACCCGGGCCGAACCACAAAGGGAGGGCGAGTGTCCATATTCATCAAGGACACCCACACCTCCAGGTTAGTAGCAACACATGAAGCATCAGAGACCATACAGGTGCAACTAACCATAGGCAAAACTGCTATACAACTGGTAGCATGTTACAGACCACCCTCCCAATCTCAAGAACTCCACTCAGCCTTCCTGAAGACATTGGAGGATATGAATGTATCACAAAATACCATCATACTGGGAGACTTCAACTACCCAAACATAGATTGGGTACATTATTCTAGCCCTAACACCCTAGCCCAAAGGTTCCTGGAATTCATAAATTCAAATGCACTGGAACAACTAGTCATCTCTCCCACTAGGGGAGATAATATACTAGACCTGATCATCACAGACATGGGGACAAAATGCTCCACACCAGAGGTATACCCCTCACTAGTGAGATCTGACCACAAACTAATCACCCTGGATATACATATCCCACCTCCACCCCAGCACAAAAGACCACAGTGAAAAACTTCTCAAAAGCAGACTTCACTCTTCTTAAGACTGAGATGGTATCCTTTACGCCCACTGGGCCAGTGGATACCACATCCCACAATGCCAAATCCTTCACAAATGCTTTCTATGGACATCTCCAAGAATGCATGGATCATGCAATCCCAAATAAATCCAAGTCCCTCTCCACCAAAGGCAAGCGTCCTGTCTGGTGGACCTCAGCCATTAACAAATTGTATAACAAAAGAAGGAAGCTACTGTACGACAGAGCAAAATCCCATAAAGGGAAGACATCTCTGATCAACATTAGCAGAAAACTACGTTCGCTCATAAAAACATCCAAGGCCAACTTTGAGAGAAAAATCGCTAAGGACACTAAAGATAACCACAAAGCCTTCTTCAGCTATGTTAGAAACCTGGGCGGAAACCCTCAGATATGCTCAGAGTTAGTTCACAACAACAAAAAATACACTGAACCCACAGACATTGCCAACATTCTGGCTGACAGGTTCAGTGCAAATTTCTCCCCTCCCTCACCCCCAAAAGAAGAAATACTTATCCCAGCTGAATGTAATCTCCCTGTCATCTCAGATGTCCAAGTGAGAACCGCCCTCAACAAAGCTAAAAACACAGCATCAATGGGACCTGACGGTATCCCAGGTTGTGTGCTACGTGAACTCCAAGAGGAGCTAAACCCGCACATAAAAATGCTATTTAACCTTAGCCTTACTACAGGATATGTACTTGAACACTGGCGTACAGCAACAGTGGTCCCACTCCACAAGGGGGGTACCTCTACAGACCATGGGAACTACCACCCCATACGCTTAACCAGCCTGGTATGCAAATCTATGGAAAGAATCATTATGGAACTCATAAACAGAGCCATAGGGGACCTACAGACACTTGACCCCACCCAGTTCGGCTTTGTAAAGGGCAGATCCTGCCTTTTGAACCTGGTTGACTTTTTCGAAACAGTCACTAGAGCCATTGATGAGGGCAAAGCAGTCCATACAGCCTACCTGGACTTGGCTAAGGTCTTCGACACAATACCCCACTCAGGCATCATAGATAAGCTCACCAGCTTAAACGTAAACCCTTATGTCACTAGATGGGTTGCAAACTGGCTAAAGGACAGAACCCATAAAGTTAAAATCGCTGGAGCAATGTCAGGCTCAAAGCCAGTCACAAGTGGTGTCCCACAGGGATCTGTCCTGGGACCCCTCTTGTTCGGCATTTATTTCTCAGATGTTAAAGCAAACATGGGAGGGTTGTGGCTGACAAAGTTCGCAGATGACTGCAAACTAGGCGCCATAGTCGATACACCAGTGTACACATGCATCCTACAAAAAGGCCTCACAGAAATGGACAACTGGTGCCGGAGTCACGGCCTTAAACTAAATGCCAAAAAATGTATAGTCATCCCCTTTGGGAAAAACAAAGTACCCACAAATTATCACAAAGACAGCAACCCACTGAGTACAGAAAAAGTAATCAGAGACCTAGGGACCCAAGTCGACAGCGACCTCTCATTTGACACCCATGTTGCCCAAGTGGTTATAAAAACATTCTACCTTGCACACCTCATCATGAAGGGATTCACATCCAGATCCAAGGATGTCATTGTACCCCTATACTCCTCCCTCATCAGACCCATGATTGAGTACAATGCCCCATTTGGTATGTACCTCACCCAGCATTTGCAACAGCTGGAGAGACCACAAAAGTACCTCACCAAGAGGATCAAGGGTCTCCAACATATGTCTTATTCTGCCAGACTAAAGAAACTCCAGCTCTATTCAGTAGCATACCGCCTGCTCAGAGGTGATCTCTGCCTGACGTACAAGGCCATGTCCAATCAGGATCTGATGGACATGGTCCACCTCAAAAAATCCAAATCCATCAGGTCCACGAGAGCTAAAGACTTAAACCTCAGCACAAGTATGAATAGGACATGCTGGAGGGATAGATTCATAACCCAGAGGCTTTCCATGCTTTGGAACAAGATCCCAGTTCATGTTAGGCAGAGCCCCTCACTGACTCTCTTTAAGAGAAATCTTGATGAGTGGATGGGAGATCGTAAGTTTACCCCAGGGGTCACATCTGTGTCACTGCTAGACAGGGGCACAATAAACTAATTCTATTATATAAGCGGGCCTTCATTGTGTCACTACTAGACAGAGGCACAGTATTCTAAATCTATTCTGTGCATTTTTGTACCATTTCATGGGGTGGCGAAAGCCACATCACTATGGCTAGGCTTACAAATGACCCAGGGCAGATAGCCTAGTACTAAACTATGTACCATTTCATGGGGTGGCGAAAGCCACATCACTATGGCTAGGCTTACGAATGACCCAGGGCAGATAGCCTAGTACTAAACTATGATATATATATAGATATATATATATATTTCACACTAGGCTTTGATACATGTCCATATCATGTAACACTAAACTGGGAATTAGATATAGCAACTGGAACTGTCTCTGCAAAATGTTTGACCTGTGGAATGTCTGGAACATTTTCTGGAATGGAATCAGAATATTGAACATATTCTGGTGTGGAAACAGTGTCTGATTCACTATTAGATTTCAAGCCTGCATCATAGAAACAATGTTGTGATGATGACGATGATTCTGGTACAGGAAGAAGATGTTTACAGTTCCTCCTATATTCAACATCCTCGGAGTCTACTAGGTAAGCTCTAGGATTGGCAGGGATGTTTGTAATCTGTCTAATTTGATCAAAACATTTCATTGTCTGGATTCGTACCGTCTCCCCTTCCCTCAGACAAAGTAATCTGCTCAATCTGTTGTAACTAGATTTCTAGATATTACGCTTCTTAACCAATTAAGCCTTGATGGTTTTATTGTTCTTAGGTTTAGGCTTCAATAAACTGGAAGTAATGGATAGCATAGTTCTAGCTTGCCTGGAAAGTAGTCTTTGAGCAGGGGAGCCAAGAATATCATCACAGGGTATGTTTCTGAGATTAAGCAAATTCAAGAACACATCAGTATTGTCACGCTTTGACAAGTAACTGCTTTGCACTCTGTACCACACTTTCACCTAAACCATTTGACTGAGGACATTCAGGACTACTAGTGACATGTACAAAGTACCATTCTTTTACAAATTTCTGAAACAACTGACTAGTAAATTTAGTACTAATGTCAGAAAGAATGTTGTGTGGACTACCATGAACTGAGAAATGACATTTCAACTTAATAATAATAGCAGTGGATGTTAGGTAAAGTAGTAGATCAATCTCAAACCAATTTGAATAAGAGTCTACCAAAAGCAAGTAGTGTTGATTTTTCCACTCAAAGATATCAGCTGTAACTGTTGACCAAGGTAGGTGAAGTGGTTCTCTTTGCAAATCTGATCTAGTACTATTGCATACTGAACAAGAAGAAAGTACTTTATCAATGTCTTTTGGTAATGAATGCCAAAATACTAATTATTTTGCTCTTCTCTTGTGGATGCAGATCCTGGGTGCCCACAATACAAAATTTGGATGTATTCTTGTATGGAAGTAGGAACAACAATTTTAGGATCTTTGAAAATAATGCCATCTTCCATCAACGATTCATCTCTGATCTCTGTAAGGAAATAGATTTGCACTTCAGGTGGTACACTAGATTGCTTTGATGGCCATCCAACATTAATGTAGTGATTGAAATTCTGCAATGTTGGATCAGTCTGAGTATGATCTCTCGACTCATGAAATCTAGTGGTAAAAAAGTTATGCACTGACATCACTTCAAAGTCAAAATTCTCTGTATCAAGCTGTTCTGTCATATTTCTGGGTGATCTGGATAAGGTATCAGCCAGATAGGGCAATTTGCCTTTCATGCAGACCATTTTGAAATTGTACTTTTGCAATTTGACCATCATTCTTTGTTATTTTGCTTGATCGGAATGCATAGGCTTCTTTTGAATAGTAACTAGAGGTTAGTGGTCATTTTCAATCTGAATAGCTCAACCATAAATATAATCATGAAACTCAGACAATGCAAATACTATTGCCAAAAACGCCTTCTCAATCTGAGCATACTGCATCTCAATTTGGGTTTTTGCTCTAGATGTGCAGGCTACTGGTCTGCCCTCTTGAAGTACAACTGGGTCAAGACCAAATTTTGAAGCATCACAGGAAAGAGTAACTGGTTTGTTCGCATCATAGTATCTTAAGGTAGGTGGGGTAGAAATTTTCTGCTTAAGGTCTTCAAATGCCTTCTGGTGCTGTTCCAACCATAACCATGCAACATGTTTGCGCATTAGCTCTCTTAAAGGTGCTGTCAACTCACTGATGTCTGGTATAAACTTGTCTAAATAGTGGCCATGCCTAGATAACATTGTAGAGCTTGTAGATTGTCTGGTGTCTGGTGCTGACATCTCAAGAATAGCTGCTTGCTTGGTCAGGTCTGGTCTCAAGTATGTACTCGTGAACAACTGACCTACGTAGGTAACTTCTGGAAGTCTGAATTTGCACTTCAGAGGATTGAGCTTCAAGTTTACTTCATGTGCTCTATCTAGAACTTTCTCAAGGTTTCTGTCATGCTCTGCTTCACCATTGCCTCCAACTAATAAATCATCCAGTATTATGGCACAAGGATAACCCAAAAAAATTTGCATCATTGCACGCTGAAAGACTTCACTTGCAGAATTCATTCCAAATGGCATCCTTAGGAATCCGTATCTGCTTTTAGTTAGAAATGAAGATTTGTGATCAAGCATCACTTGCCAAAATAACTCTTTGCATCCAAGACAGAGAAAACAGTGGCATTTAGTATTAAGACTGCAACTTCTTAGACTGTGCACATTGGATGATACAGTCTCTTTACTGCTTTGTTCAGATCTCTTGGGTAAATACATATTCTGATTTTATCTGAGCCTTTTTTTGTGAGCTGGTACCATGGACAACACCCATTCAGTTGGTTCTGTGACTGGACAAATCACACCTTGTTGCACCTTTTTATCCAACTGAGTCTTAACTTTATCCTGCATGGCTATCAGAACTCTTCTTGCTGGTCTTACTACTGGAGTGACCTCTGAGTCTAACTTCATGGAATACACAACTGAAAGTTTGCCTAACTTGTCATCGAAAACATCTGCATACTCGGAGAAAATAGTTTCAGAAAATTCAGAACTCAGAAATGCACATATATGATGGACTTATTTAGCAAAAGAAAGCAGATTCACTCTTAAACTATCTTTGAGACCCAATAAAGATTGCACTGGTCTTTGGACTACATAGAATAGCATGTTGTAACAGTTCTTGGCCAAATAGCATGAAAGTATCATTGAACATTGGTTTGAATTTCTTCACCTCCATAAGCAACAAGTCACACACAACTGGCTACATTGAGTTGTTCATTAGTTCTCACTTTGGAAAATGTGCCCACTAATATAACATTACGCTTTGAACCAGTATCTACTTTAAGCTCTGTGGGTTTTCCATTAATCCGGACAGTATAAAACACCTCGCTTCTAGTTAATAAATTCACTGCATCAACTCTTTCATCAAGCATGGATACATCATCTACATAGAAAGCTGTCTGCCTCAGCTCTACTTGATCAACTTGCTTCTTTGTGTGACCTTTCTTTACAACTGTGTGAGGCTTACTTGATTTACAAAACTTTTGGAAATGGTTCCATTTTTTACACTTGTGACATTGCTGACCAAATGCTAAGCACCTCTCTCTTTTAGATTCATGATTTGCATCACAATTGCAACACTTAACAATAAAGCTGGACTTGGGTTTTGCTGATTCATGCTTGTACTGCATTGAGCTGGAGCGAGCCCCTGTCTTAGAACTTACTGGACTGCTACGTGACTTCGCCTGGAAACTTCATAGCTGCCATGTGTTTGAGCCTACTTCTGCTTGGCATGTGTTGCATACTATCTACATTTGCTCTGGAGCCAATTGAAACCATGCTCTTGTCACTCACAAGCAAACTTGTGTGTTTTTCTGTCACCTCATGAATTTGACAAATCTCTATGGCTTTGCTCAATGTTAAATCACTGTCATGAAGCAAAATCTCTCACAGCAGCCCTGTTAATACCACACACAAGCCTGTCCTTTATTAGCTCATGTTTTATGTCACCAAACTGACATGCTTTAGCTTTGTTTCTCAGGTCAGTGATATAAGCTGCAAATGCTTCCCCTGGTTTCTGATCACTTGTATAAAAGAAATGCCTCTCTAATGTAATATTTGTCTGGGGGGGTTACACATTTCTCTGAACTTGTGCTCCAAACACTCTGGGTCTTCTCTTGATTCAGCTTATACAACAATATGATGATTTTCACCTCCTCCTTCATATACTGCAGGTGCATATAGAAATGAACGTTCTCTTTCTAGGCCTCTAACCCACCTAGCTTTAGCAAAATGAATGCCCTGGTGCATGCATCTCTAGCTGCATAAGCTGCTTATATATTGTACTCTTGCTCAAATATTCTCCAATTCTCTGCAATATTCTGATCAAATACAAGTGGTTGGGGCTTTTGAAATCCATCTGCCATATTAACACATACCAGTAAAGGGTTTTGCAAATAAGCACAAACATACACTCATACACATATGCTAGAAACTTATGCCAGTATTTGTAACTCTGTCCAATGCCTTTGTGCTTCTGAATTTATACCTTTTGGGCTTTTCAAAATAATGTTAATAAACAAACTTGTAGTACCTTTGAATAATTCGACTTGGTGAAATAACTTTTCGGACATTTTAACACTCATAAAATGCTAAAGTCATTTATCATCATTTTAAGAAACATCTCAAACAACTTTACAATGCGAGTGAAATAAACTCTCATGCACTGTAATAGTCTTGTAATATTGTTTTGCAATAAATCACCTCTTATCAGTGAAAGAAGCATATCAAATAATTGCAAGATGCGAATAAACTGGACCTCTCTTACCCAAAACTCAATAACCATTCGAAGTAGTTGCACTTTGCAAATAATTGCATACAGCACACTGAAATGTCCCCAAAATGGTGGTACCTTGCTAGGCAACTCTTTACAGTGCAAGAAACATTCTATAATGGTGACACTTTGCGATAAGACACACCCAGCACAAGAAACTTTTTAAAATTGCTATACTTAGACTGTATTTCAAAAAATAGTTGCTCTTTGCGCACAATAAGACCTTTGAAATACATGCATAGTAATAAGCACACACTGTAAGCACTTTTACACACTTTGAGATACTCTGAATAACTTTAGTTATGCCCTTGATACAATACGAAGTCGTAGTTATGCCAAAACATAGCACTTTGCCAAAACACATGCAGTCGCCTTGCTTTATTTTTGCTTAATGTGCCCTTTTTTGCCCTTATTATATTTGTTTTGCTTGTTTAAGCCCTTTTCTTGCCTGATGTACTTTTCTTGTGCTAGTTTTACTTTAAACATGGCCAGTTTTGCTTTAACACACTCATATTACTATAAACATGCTTGTTTTGCTTTACTATTAATCATTTCATCAAATACTTTTATTTTAAACATTTCTTCTTGCCAACAAACTTTTTGTGCCTTCCACTTAATCAGTAATGTGGTTTGTGTCCTTGCAATGCCCTGTTTTGTCTCTTCTATTAAATACAGCCAGTGATACTTCTCCTTACCTTTGATTCTTTTCTGGCTCTTTTTGTGCTAGTTTCTCTTAGTTTTACCTTCACTGTCATCTCTGCATCTCATGGCTCTGGATCTTACTCTTCAATCCCAATTCTGACACCATGTTGTTCTCCTACTTTGGACACAATGGAAGAGTCTTTGTGCATTCTGTTCAACAGCTTTATTTTATACAAACACATCACTATAGAAGTTTACTGACTAACTTAAGTAACTTATGTACAAACTAACAACTGTGGTCATGCATCCTCTCACTCTGGCTGCTCTTACAATATGGCACCAGGGATTGCACGTGTCTGGAATTTATATGTGCACATACAGCCTTGACATGCTTCATAAAGGTATAGGGCACTTCACTTGAATTCTGATCTACAGAGTGGAAGCCCTTTCTATTTCTGTACACCCTTCCTTATTCCCAGGTAGTGATTTGATTTCTACATGTATACAGTCTACAGTACCCAGGACTTCAGGGTAGTGTGCTACAGGGTAGAACTCCTGCACAGCTGTGGCTTTGTTGTCAGTTGTGCAGGGAAAATATATATACTCAATGGCATGTTGTAACATAACATTCAGGAATTGGAGGATCCTGGATGCTGATACCTGTGACACCTCCAACATGTACCCTGTTGGTCTCTGGAAGGTTCCTGTAGGTAATATTCTAAGTGCTACATATACCTTGGTCTCCACCAGCATTGGTTCCCCGTGGTTTGCCCTTGCTCTCAGTTGAGGACAACAGAGGTTGCAGAATTCCTGTAGTGTGTCATCCTTCTTCTTGGCCAAGTTATATTGGCAGCAGCGTAGACTTGGGCCTATTGCGCATACATGTGAATAAGATCAAGCAGCCCATGCTAGAGAGATTTCTGTGGCTGTATTCCAATAGGTTTTGGAATTCACAGGGTAAACCTACACTGAGTCTACATGATTGCTTTATAGCTTGTTGAATAGCTCCTCCATCTTGGATTGGTTGATTAGCATACAATTCTGCTGTTTATGCTGTAATTAGCATGCCACGATGTTTACCATGTTTGTGCAGCTGTACACTCATTGTGGAACCTTTTATTGAATACAAAACAGCATTCGTCCATGTTATATGGTCTTAGTGGACTGTGTAGACTTTATTGAATCCACATCAATAACTATTAAGTTTGTAATATTTTGCAAACAACTTGCAACAGCTCCACAACCACTTAAGTTATACACATACTGTCAGCAGCATTTTGTTGATATAGCTGAGAGCTTTCATATGAGCAAAAAACTAGGAGTTCTGACCATCAACTAAAAATATGTTATTATAGCAAAGCTTTCAAATGCAAGACTCTTTTTCAATGCATACTCCCTGTTTGTTGCTTTGTGATTCGGTTATTTCTCTGAGCTCTGTTTGACTATGTTGAAATCGTATTCACTTTTGGAGCGCTCATATGAGGCTAAGCAGTTTTGTCTGTCCTACTTGGTTGCTGTGATATTTAGGAAAAACATGAAATTTAAGACGATATAAATAAATATTACATGAACAAGTAATATCTCATTATCTGCACTAGATGGAAATCAAATAGCAGTATAGTTGCATTTGCCATTGTGTAGGTGTTAAGATAAAATTAATACATTGTATGTAGCATAGTTTTGGAATTATTAATGCAAATATAAACAAGCAATATTAGACACCTAGAAGAGTTAGTAGGATGTAATTGCAGAAACACCTGGAAGTGTCATCTGGCTGTAATGAGTTGGCATCAGGAATGTAATCCTCAAAGAGAAGGAAACCCAAGCCTAAGTTGTGGGGGACTCCAGCTACTGACATACTTTTGTGTAGAAGAGGCAGGCTAGTCTTTTCAGTGTGCCACTGGATATCCAAAAGACAATATAAGCATCAAAAGCCTTAAATAAGCCCAGAAAAGAAGTGTGGATTATAGCATCCATGACCCTGTCAAAGAAATGCATTGTCAACACTGATTGCTAGCAGTGGTCAAGCCATCCAGATGACATACCTTTGAGAAGTTAATGAGAATTACAGACAGAAATGCAAGATTATAATATTCTTGTGACATGACCATGTTTTTTTTTAGTTTAACTTAGCTCTTCAAACATGCTCCATGGCATATTTTATGAAATGTATGTAATGTACTGCAATGCTAACAATGTTGCTTGCATCATGGCAATGTGTGACTAGAACAAAGTTAGAGCTCTTACTTGTTTATTCTACTATGTTGTTAGGTTGTCAATGCCTGGCCATTTACAGGACAGGAGTGAGATCTACCTATGCAAAGACAGTAGAGTAATAATTAGATTAATTTAGCTTGTCATGGATGTTTTATCAAGGGCAGATGGTTTCATTTTTATGTTTAATATTATTTCTTGATGGTCTCTAAATATGAAATGAAAGAGAAAATCAGAAGCAAAGGTTACAATAGCTAAGAAGAATACTAGTCCACACTTAAAAAAAAAAGTAGAATTATTTCCACTTTTTTGACCCACAAAATGTATCCGTCTTAAAGGGAGAGGCCAGTCTGATTTGTTTTCTTCTCATTTCTTTTTTTTTTCTAATCACAGTTCTAAAACCTCTGCCACCTGAAGACCCCCTTGGAAGGTATTTATGACTGCAATGTTTTACAACAGTTAGCTGTTAAACACTTATTGTGCCCTATTTTCTAGGAAAAGTGGTTTCAGTGTGTGTAGAGGTTCTTTTATGTGTCTTTTAATAAGCAGTGATTGAAAATAAATAGGTGGAAGAATGCTTAAAGGGGCCATACAGATTTAGACAAAAGCATGAAACTCGGAAGGTCAATAAAGTATGAGAAAACAATGGATACATATTGTTAAATCCACAGTGCTCCTGCCAGATTGTTTCTTGTATTATTAAAGGATGGAAATATGCAGAATAATTTTTTCTTAACAGCCACAAAAAAAAAAAAAAAAAAAAGAACTGTGTCTATAATATCTTATATGCAAAATATTAGACTTCCTGTTTTTCTTTTGTTTATTGAGCAGACTGGGATGGCAATTCTTTCCTGCTAAGTAAAATCTAAAAGGTATTCCTGGATGGATCCTCATTTGCTTCGGGTAATCATGCTCTAAGTTCAAGGCCTCTACGGTGAGAATGGATGAAGGAATGACACCGCCCACAGAATGACTGGTGTAATATTGACACAGTGCTTTTCAAAGAAAAGTAGCAGACAGAAGAATCTTAAGCTGACATCATGTCTAAAGCATTACTGCTCCCATGGCAAATGACCCATTTGGGATTAAAAGTAGTAGAAGGTACTTTTAGTGTGGTTTGGACAATTAAAATGCCTTCCTTTATGCACACAAATATGTTCTGTATGCATGCACTGCCAAATCTGTATTTTTCTAAGCTGCTTTCAAAGCATTTCTGATAAAAAATAGACTATACAAAACCCACAAATTTTTAGGATTGCAAATTTAAATAGCTGAATAGTTTTACAAACAAAAGTGTAGAAAATCGGATTTAGATACTTCCCTTTCAGAGCAGAAGAGTATATTCAAAATACAAATATCAGTTGTTTTAGTATTTGATCCAGGAGTATGAAATTAATATTTTCAAGTGATGAATGTGTTTATGTCTTTGTTTAGGAATCATTCACATCATAAATTATCTCCCACCCTCACTTTCTAGATGTAGGTATGTGAGCTCCATGTGTGTTGTTCCATGTTGTTCACTTATCCAGTCTTATCCATTACTGTGCAAACTTCATTAAAAAAGCTCATTAACTAGAAAAACTGAGCACATTGCTGCATTATCTGATTGAAGAAAGCAATCAGCAATCAATCCATTAACGCAATGCATTACTTCCTCATACCAGCAGCATGGAGTATCTCCGAAAAACGAGATGGTTTTACAAGTAACACAGTTAAGGAAGATATATATATATATATATATATATATATATATATATACTACTTCATAAGACTGAAATTTCATAACGTTGAATTTCATAACATTGAGACCATAACACTGAAAATTCAAAAGACTGAAAACCCAAAACATTGAAAACTTAGAACATTGAAAGTGTGCTTCATAACATTGAAAACTATATTGCACAAGTAAATAAGATCCCCTTCACCTACAACACCTAACTAACAAACACACTTTCTACTACATTTTAGGGCAAGCCCCTGCACCCCATGTGGGGTCTCACACCCCTGTAAATTATATATACCAACTCCAAGATTGGATGAGGTTAGGAAACTAACTTTTTTTCACAGTAGTATGATCGTGAAGTTGGTATAGTTAATTTACAGAGGGGTGTGGGGGCAGAGATCACTACATGGGGAGTGCAGGGGGGCTTGCCCCCCTGCAGAAACGTAGTAGAAAATGTGTTTGTTAGATAGCTGTTGTTATAGGTGGAGAGGATGTTATTTACATATGCACTGTTGTTTTCAGAGTTATGAAGTACACTTTCAATGTTCTGAGTTTTCAATGTTTTGGGTTTTCAGTGTTTTGGGATTTACAGATGTTTTGGTCTCAGTGTTATGAAATTCAACGTTATGAAATTTCAATGTTATGAAGTAGCCCCATATATATATATATATATATATATATATATATATATATACATATACACATATATGTATATACTGAGGTAAAGAACTGGAAAACTACACTACTCACAAGCTATAGTCAATAAAGTAACTGAACAAACTAATAATAGCTCTTAAATATCTGTCTTCACTTTTTTGCAAAACAATTTATTTGTGTCAAAATAATTAATTGAAAATGCTTTATTCAAGTATAAAACAACAGGTGACTTTTTATCTTGTAAACCTTGTTAAGATTTTATTAAGGTTTCTACATTTTTGGCTATTCTAAGAATGAAATCAACTGTAATATTTTACAACTGTGAGAAATGAATGTAAAGTATGCTGCAAGGAAATTATCTGGGAAAGGCCATCTTTTTGCATAATGGTTCCTTCATCATTTGAGAAATGTAATAGGGATGCACTATTGTATAACTTGCATATTTTCTTTTCATCACTCTACTAAAATTGTATCTATGTAAATAGATAATTTAACTAGTGGACTTGTCAGGCACAATTATCTGATTTCCCTACACATTTACCCAAGGCATTAACTGCTGCAGTGTGATCATTATTAATACGTTACTGTAATAAGATGAGAATGCAGGAGGTTTAGACATGGCTGCCTGATTGCTCAGCTGTTTCCCATTTCATGTTACCAGCCTCCCCTGTCAGCTATGTGAAGGGCGCTCCCCATAAGTTCCCAACCTCCCTTTGCTGTGCATGGCTGTTGCAGACACTGCCATTCACACATTAGGTATTCAGAGGGTGATGAAATCCAGCCCCAGACTGGAAGAACCAGCTCATGCACAAATCATAACTTTAAATCCTTTTTGCCAACTGCCTTACCATCTTTTTCCTGTCTGCAAGGAATCTGGATGTTTGCAGAGATGCTTTATGTCTCTTACACACACACACACACACACACACACACACACACACACACACACACACACACACACACACACACACGCACACAAGATGTGTATACCAAAAGGTGCAATGTAGCCCACAAGATGTAGTACAAATTATATTGTTAACCACAAACCACAGCAGGCAAAGCACAAATACATTATGTTCTACATGATCACTGATATCTGTATATGCATATACAGGCCAACAGGTACCACATGCCCCACAGTGTGATGGGTTGTGGCCATGGATATGTCATAGAATCTTTTCCTTCAGCAGTGTTCCGATATTCTATTCACAGAGTTAAGATATCCATCCCTGTCCCCCTCTTTCACTATGTGTACTAGGTTTATCACCTTCTTTGGTACATTACACCATAGTGAGATGATTCCCTTGCCAGACTGTAATAGTGCCAGGATTTTTTGAGAGTCTTTTTTTAACCATTCTCTGCCTTTCTTCTTTGTTTGATTTATTTAGTTGTACTGCAGATGCCAATCATTTATTCCTTCAGGCACAGGAACTGAGTTATTGACTCCTAAACATTTTAAAGTGATAGGTGAACTTATGTTAAGTGCTAGGATGAAGCAGCCTAATTTGTGCGCACTTTGCTTTTCCAAGGTAACTTATGATTAAACATTGAATGGCATGGCTAGCTGTGTAGTATGCATTCCCTTCCATGCAGTGGTAGCTTTACCATCCAATATTATAATTTAAATGTAGTGGCTTTGTTTATTTGGAATTCTTGTCATAGTGGAGGTCAGTTACTCTGAAAAGAAGAATGAAGAAAGACAGGTCTGTTGGTGGAACAACAGGGAAGATGTCCCTAGAGCTTTAGTTTTCCTGCTTCAAGGTGACCATTACCCAGTGTAGTAAACAGTGCGTAGGCCTCTATGTACATTAACACAGGACCATCAGCGGCTTGTCTGGGTCATGCTGAATGAGCCTGTATAAGGACTACAGCCACTGTGTGATTTACCTGGGGTTTCAAACATACAATGAGTTTACATGAGAAGTTTTGTGCATGGATGCATTGTGGGCAATGTAATGCTCAATGCTCCCATTCTTTATAGCTATTATTTGCAGATATATACTGTGTGATACAGACTGTTCATGTTCTTCTCATATTTGATATGTTTATTTATTAATTTGTTTATTTTCTTTCTTTTTATTTTTTTGTTTGTTTTATGTGATTGACAAAAACCCGTAACTAAAAGTTCCTTTATTAATTTATGGCAATCTAATGAAGTATTTTGGAATGGAGTAGCTGCATTACATTTACTTTGATATTCCTTCTGTCATCATCCTTGTTCATATCATTACTTTGTGACAACACAGCTCACACATACAAACACACACACTTATATTACACACACACACACACACACACACACACACACACACACATATATATATATATATATATATATATATATATATATATATATATATATATATATATAATTATGCCATGAAGGTAGAAGCCTCTCTGCATCATCTTATTCATGTGTGCTAACCCTAATCCTACCCCTATCCCTAACCCTAACCATACAGATTGTTTTACTTAAATCCAAATCACCCTTAACAAGTCCAACTACTACTTCTTTGATAGCTAAATATCCTTATCAATGTCCCCTAAAGATCATGGATATTACCTGAATATTATTCAGGGGTTTGATATCTAATGAAAAATCTTTTTCTTAGGTAGCATCAATTATCCAGACATTGACTCAAACACCTACACCTCAAACAAATAATTAATTATTCTTAGCATTTCGTAGGCTTTTTTTAATAGCAGTACTCTGGAGCAAATTGCAAAACTACCCTCTAGTGTCTGTAATATCCTTAAGCTGACCCTTAGCAACCTAGACTCTGCCTATACCCAACCCCACATCTTATCACCACTGAATACATCTGACCACAAATCGGTCATCTTTTCTGTCAGACCTAGTGATACAACTCCATCACCAAATGAAATTATCTTTACGAACTTCTCTAGGGCAAACCTACTTCTGCTTGTAGATGAACTAGACACAATTCCCAGTCCAGTATTCACTAGCAAATTAACACATCTTTGAGGGCTGGTGCCTTCACCTCCAATTTTTCTAGCACCTAAGCAACTACATAGCAAAGGTCATACCTATCCGCCCTAAATATAATGCTAAATTTAGGGACAAACCTCTTTGGTGGAACTTATATATATTAATAGATTGTACAACAAAAGAAGTAAAATAATAAAAAGTTGTAAGAAATTCCCACACTCCTACCTCTAGGCCATGCTGAAACATGACAGCAAGGGACTTAAAATCACTATTTGAACAATATTGTACACCCTTCCAATACACAAAGGAGGAAACTCCACAGATATAACTAATTTAGACCCATAGCCATACTCTCACCACTCCCCAAAATTCTAGAAAAATGTATACACAATCATGTTTTACACTACCTTCTGCAAGAAGATCTACTCACACCTACCCAACATGGCTTTCATCCCATGCACAGCACTACTACAGCTCTCCTGTCTTTCCTAAACTCTGTATCACTAGCTAGAGACAGTAACAAACTTATTTCCTGTCTCTTCATTGACCTCTCTAAAGCTTTTGATACAGTCTCTCATAAACTTCTTCTCCTTAAATTAGCAAACTTACACTTCTCTCCATCCACCATATATTGGTTTAACAGCTATATATCTGATAGACTCCAATCAGTCAAATGGCTCTCAGCTTTCTCTCTTCTTCTTCCTGTTAAAACAGGTGTTCCACAAGGCTCCATCCTTGGGCCACTTCTTTTTAACATCTTCACCAACCTTCTCTATTCTTCCTGTCCTGGATCCTCAATGATACACTATGAAGATTATTCTACACTTATCACTATTGTCGAATCACCAACTCAACTAAAATCACACACACAGTCCTCTTTTAATTCTGTAGAAAACTGATTATCTGAAAGTCAACTTATCCTTAATCCTGTGAAAACCAAATTACTACTCTTTCTCCCTAAAAACCTTAACCACATAAAGTCTTCCTTCTCCATACTGTCACAAAATAATACTCAAATACAGGTGGCCACTAGTACAAAACTCTTAGGTGTTACTATTGATGATTGACCAACCTTTGATTTACATGTCAATAATTGTATCTGAAAAACACATCTCAAGCTAGGTCTCCTCTATAGAAACAAAAAATATCTTACCGAAACAGCACAATTAACCCTTTCAAATGCCTACCTCTTACCCACTTTACTTTATAGCTCCCAAATTCTCACCAGCCTCAACACTGGACTACTAAACAAGTTAGAAATAACTTATAACAGGATTACCAGATTTCCTGACAAAATTCTTACAAGTCCCATCACTGTCTCTCACTAAAAGAACTAAATTGGATAGAATTACCTAACCTGCAACAATACATTTAGTTCATCCAAGTTAGTGTCATGCATTCCAATCCAAAAGCTACAGTATGTAAATTTGAAGATAAATTTAATACTAACCTTACTCACTCACCTACCCATATAGTTGCCCCCATTATCCCTGAATACTTATTTCCCCTGAAGTCATCCCGTAACAAATGTTAGAATACTTGTCAAAGGATAAAAATAATATATCAGTGGGAGTAAATAACAAACCTGGCTGCATTCTCATTAGTAAGAAGTATCAAGTCTGTGTTATCTCAGCCTCTACTTCCAACTATTCAACTTCAGCCTATTCACAAGGTATGTGCTTCGTACCTGGAGAATAGCCACTGTGGCTCTTCTACACAAGGGTGGCCCCACTACAGACTTGTGTAATCAAAGGTCCACCAGCCACACCAGCCATAATTATATACAAGGCCTTGAAACATATAGCAAAACTCATTTTTGTAGACATGGACAACTTAACTGATCTAGACCCCACTCAGTCAGGTTTTGTGGAAAGCGGGTCCTGTCTCCTGATCCTAGTAGGATACATAGTGTGTACCTCACAATGTAATGCATTCATTCATTTGTTTGCTATACAGTACAGTGATGAAAGTTATGCCTCATGTTTAAGACTCAATGAGGGACAACACACCAAGCATAGCTGAGCAAAAATAAACTCCCTGATCACTATTTTCCACACTAAATCCTTGTAGGTGCAGTTTGTAATTCTGCACAACCAGTGATTCCTTGCTATTGAGATAGTTTTTTCCTTTTCTTGTTTGTATGATTATGTACATATATTTGGAGGGAACTGGTCCACATCATGGAGCCCCCTCCACACACACACACACACACACACACACACACACACACACACACACACACACACACACACACACACACACACACACACACACACACACACACACACACACACACTACAAAAATGCTCAGTTATTTTTTTCTTTGGGTTGATTTGCAGCCAGTTGTTTTCAAGGAGTTGCTTCCTCAAGGAATTGTAACTCAACAACTAAAATGAAAGTAGGTGTATGGATTCATTTTATATGTAAAAAGATGGCCATATGAGTAAGATGAATAAAGTGAGTGACATAGCTTTTAGGGTGGAGTCTGGAGGACGCTGAAAGTTTGTGAAATTTGTTATATCTCGCTTTTATTTATTTTTATTTTTGTTTAAGTTTGTTTGCCATGGTAATGCTCAGATTAAACTGACCTTTCTGAGACACATCCTATGTGAATAGATCACAGTGAATATAAAGAACAAGTAATTAAAAACAAAAAGTTAAACCACAGCAAAAAAAGAGAGCAATACAAGCACTACCCATAAATGATTATACATTAACATGAATACAAAGTTGAAAACGACAACAGTCCAGAAGCTATAAAATAGTACATGTTACAGGGATGTCAGTATTTATAAAATTATCATTGATTAACATTTACTATATGTTCGCTATATGCAGAAGAAACGAATTGTCCTGTGAGAAGAAAGTTAGAAGTAGAGCTTTAGTGACTTGACATAAAGAGCAGGGATGGCAGGTAATTACCCAGGTGATGCAACCTTTTTGTACAGGTTTGGCATATAAGTGGAGTAAGTTTCACTGTGTAGTACTTAAAAAGTAGAGCACCAAGAGAAAAGGCAGATCTGTGTTTTACAGGAAGCCAGTTACATTTGCAGAGAGTGATGCACTGGTGGTCTGGGGGAAGGGAATTTGTGATGAAATGACAGATTTTGATGGAGACAGTTTGAAGGGAGTCTCAAGTTTTATTTATTTTTTTTTTTGAGAGGCATTTGCTATGAGAGGGTAGTTCTAGTTGGGAGATGAAGATACCTTTGCCTATTGCCATTCTTGCAGAGGTAGAGAGGTAGGGTGAATTTTTTTTTGGTCCAAAAGAGGAGGGCCATTGTTTCTATTTGTTTTCGATATGGAGCTGGAAGTTAAAGGTTTGGTCTAACCAAACAACCCTAAGGTATTTCAAGAAGGCAGTCTTTTCTATCTGTATGTTGCTAAAGTCTGAGATGTGCAGTTGTTTTGGTTAGTTTGACAGCAATTGATGGGTCCCAGATGGCATTGCTTTGTGCTTGAGTAGCCATTCAATGGGAGTATGCAGGTCAGAGTGACGTTGCATTTGAATGTCTGTGGTTGTGACTGGCTGTGTAGATGATCATGTCATTGGCATGTAGGAGAAGCAGCAAGAATAGAAGGTTGTAAGAGTGTTTTTTTAATGAAGGTGGAAAATAACAAAGGGGCAAAAACTTGATCCTTGATGAGCACCAGAATGTAAAGGTGTTTCATATGAGAAGGATGTTCTTATTTCGACTTTAAAGTATCTCTTTGACAGGAAATATTTGAAACAAGGAATAGAACTTAAACTAATCACAATTTCTGTTACCTTGTTAAAGAGAAAGTTGTGATCAATAAGATCAAGCACTTTGGTGAGGTCTATGGGCAGAGCCCCCTTGAGCTGTGGAATTGCCTTTGTCAATTGTATGAAGTATATCATCTGTTAGGAATCAAAGTGTGGTCATAGTGCCATGTCCTAGTCAAAAACAATGTTGTTCTACTGAGAACAGCTGATATTGCTGGCTATATTTAGATAGTTGTATGTAAAGTATATTTTTAAAGATTGAAATAGGTTGGAAATGACAGCTGTTTTTTGGATTGGGTTACTTTTGGAGAGGTTTAATTAGAGCAATTTTATAGATGTGGGGCATGACATTTTTGGTGAGACAGAGATTGTAGATATGAGTGTGGGACATATTTTTAAAGTCTCAGCAGTGGCAAAGCTTTGGTGGTTACTTGTAAGGCTGCTATTGAGTATGACAGTGGTTTCTTTGGGATGTATGACTTTAAAGTAAAATGATGGGATACAAGAGGAAGTGGAGCGAAGTTCTGTATTGTCATGGAATGGACTGCAGTTTGTTTGGGATAGGTGGCTAAATTCTTAGAGAAAATCAGAGCTGGATGGTTGAGTTTTCCACAGTGGATGAAGTTAAAGGATCTGTTGTTCTGGGGCTTGTCAACTGTAATTAAGTTAACCTCCCTCCAGAAGGGTTTTGTTTTGGCTAACAGTGTTGCTTGTTTGGATTTTCATAATGAAGATCAATGTCTGTGCATGTAATGCTTGACAAGGTTACAAAGGACTAAAAACGTTTGCATGTGTTTTGTTGGTAGGTTTTTTTTTAATTGTAAACCACGCTTTATCTCTAAGTATAAGGAGAGGAATGAGTTGTCTTCCTGTCAGATCTGAGGGGTTTGTGTTGTCTTCTGAGGAGGGAGAACATTTGTCTAGCAGGTGGAGCAGGACCTGGGTAAGACAGATAGCTGCTGCATTTGGGGTTTTCTGGGGATATAATTGTAGGCCAGTCATAAGAAGTGAGATGGCTTTTTAATTTGATAATATTGTTTTTGGAGTGTATTACTGGGGGAGCTTTATGGACTGATTAGAGAAGTTGAAGTGACTTGGTCAATTGTCACTGAATAATGGTGGCAGTATGACTGCACATGGGAATTCAGTTGAGGTGTCTGTAATGTGTAGAGATTGCAGGACTTCTGGTTACTATATAACAAAACAAGGTTCAGTCAATGAAGGGAGGAAAAAGTTGCAAGAGACAAAAGAGAAAGTGCAGTCAGTGAATGGCTTGCAAGTTTCTTCAATGCTTGGATTTTATATCTGAATGGAGTTTTGGACTCCATTTCATTATTTCAGAGGCATGTATTACAGTACTGCCACTGTTACTTCCTCATTATTTTGGAGTTGTAGTAGTAATGCTCACACTGGCTAGGAAATCAGATACACTGGGAGATTGCAGTCCTATAAAGTTCAAGCAGAAATCACCTAGAATTATGATAATGTGTTGTAGTGTAGCATTTGGGATGTCTGAGATGACAGCTTTGAATTTAGGTAAAAGGACAGATGGTGAATATAGCCAACAGCTAGAAGTAGGGCTTTCATTTCAAGCATAAGGAATGTAAGTAGTACCCATTTAGGTACAAAATCTAAAGTGGGATAGGCTTAGTCAATAATGATGATGGAGAGATTGAAATTATCTTTGTTGCAGAGCAGTAGACAAACACTCTACCTTTTACCAAGTCAAAGGTTGAAAGCATAATTAGAGAAAGGGTTAAGGTGGTTTATGTGTAGAGAACCATGTTTGAGACAGATTTTGGTGGCCCAAAGTATGTAAGGGTTGTATTGACAGAAGAAAGCATTGAGCTGGCCAGTTTTGATTTTGATGCTAGTGGAGTTAAGGAGAGAAAAAGTTAAGATGGTATGAGCCAGGTGTTGGGGGTTTGATATATGGTTGGAGTGTCATGGATTCAAGCATGGATAATATGGGACCAGGTGGAGAGACCCCATTTGGATGTTTTGAAGCATGTGGATGTGTCTTTTGTTAAGAATAATAAGTAGTATGTGGCACCGACTGTGGTGTTTGTGTAAATAATTTGGAAGTTGCAGAGAGTGAGAAAGCATAAGTTATTGCTTGTTATTGAGGTTGTTGCTGGGGAGGTGTGGTTTGTGGTATTTAGGGTATTAATGGGAAGAATAGTGTAGAGAGCCTAAGGATGAATTATAGTGTGGTATAAGCAAGGGAGGAGAGAAAAAAGAGCTGCAACTGAATAAGGACAGGCAAATGTGGTATAAGTTAGGGAGGGAGCTTTTGTAGAGGTAAAGAAGTATTACAAAATATGTTAATGCAGTGTTGTGGATGTGAAGTTTCATAGGTAAATGACTAAGATAAGAGAGTTTGTGTTAAGGAGTAATCAGGAAAAGAAGGTCACGTTAAAGCTAGGAAATTGGTGACATTTGTTTAAGGAATGGAGATGCTGTAATGCAGAGTGGAGAGGAGAAAATTAAAGTAAGGATACAGGGAGATGGCTGTTGGATGGGGGGGGGGGAGTACAGTGAAGCAAAAAACAAGAAATAAGGACCAGATAGCTGAAATGAAATGGATATAACATAATGTTCATCATATGGGATATAGACTAGGGACATACTGGCCTTAGGCATAGGCCAACTAGGTGGTCATCTTGGATGCCAGTTGTCCAGAAGTGCTTTTATAATATGCTCTCCCTTTCCAAGTAAAATCTGCTGTCAAGAGAAGAATGACATCCTGTAAAGAAAGGGCTGTACATGCTTCCCAAATATACCACTTTTTATGGTACTGTTCTTGATTTTCAGCCTTTACTCATTAGCTGTCACCCTATAGTGAAGTGACCCCTTTAAAACACCCTTATTTTGCTTCTGGCATGAGTACGTGTCAGGCTCAGTCAATGAAGACAGGATGAAAAAGTTGCAAGAGACAAAAGAGAAAGGGCAGTCAATGAATGGCTTGCACGTTTCTTCAATGCTTGAATTTTATATCGGGATGGCGTTTTGGACCCCATCTCGTTATTTCAGAGGTATGTCTTCCAGTGCTGCTGCTGTTGTTTGCTCATCATTCTGGAACTGTAGAAGTAATGTAGGATTTGTGTGACACATTTTCTGCAGCTGTTTGTGGAAGAAAATGACCAACTGTTGTTGTCTGCTGATTGGTGTGAAGCATCTTGATGTACTTTAATTGGAGTTTACTGTTTTTATGAAGCAAAGATGAGGTATAGAAATGGATATAACTGCTGGGTGGGTGTGTGAACTTTCTGTAGTCGATGAAAGTAACTTGTCATTTGTTCATGTTAACAGTTGGGTGGGTATGGTAGCTGCCTATAGATGAATGCATCTTGTGATTTTCTCATTTTGAATGGTAAATAATCTGGCTTTACAAGACTAGTGTGCATTTGTGCGAATTAAGTAGGAAAGCTGTCTTATTGTGACTGTTCTAATTTTTTTATTACAGTTGTATCTATGAGATGTACATGGTCAGTAATGTGGTTGTAATTAATGGGTAAAGGAGCTATCTCTGGATATGAGTTACTTACCTATGTTATTTTATTCTTTTTTTTATCACTAGTAAACAGCAGTTACTGGTCTGGAGTGACAGGAATAATGTCACATAATGTACTGTGTTTGCTGAAGTCAGCATAAAGCTAGTATTGGTATGTTTAAGTGCGTGTGTGCGTGTGTGCGTGTGCGCGTGTGCGCGTGTGCACGTGTTGGAGGATTGCAGTGAATTTATGCATAACAAGTTTGCCACAATTTCTCTTTCCACCTCAAACATTAACAGTATATACTGTAAGTGGCTATTTTCCATGGTCTAGCAGCAGAAGCAGGATGCATGGGAAGGTAACCAATCATTGGCAGTGGAGTAGTAAGTGATGTTGCCATCTCAGTCCACATATCATTGGCTGTGGCTTCTTTTGTGTGGACTCTGCACATATCTTTCCAGTCTGTCTGGATTTACCCATGTGCTCTGGTTTCCTCCAAAACTTCAAAAACATGATGTAGGTGAATTGGCATTCTTCCATTTTGCCCATAAGCAAGCATGTGAGTGAGCATGCAAGTGCACACACGCACGTGTGTGTACTAGAGATTCTTTGTGAAAGGCAGAGCTTTCAGGGGCAATGCCAGTGTCTCTGTTTTAAAAAAGTAATTATATCCTAGATTTTTATCCATGGACATGTACAATATTGCAACCTTTTCTAGTCTAAAACCAGCCCTGCTTAAAGTTATGCACAGAAGGTCACAGTAGTTTGTTTGGAGAGCTAGGAGTAGTATTGTCACTACTAGTTTAATTTTTTTTGTTGTTATACTCAACCTTCTTAACTTGTGCTTACAACAAGTTATTGTTTTGTCCATTGTGTAGTAATTCTTTTTTACATACTCGAAGTTCTGTAACTTCAAACATAATGGTTTGACCATTAGGTGTTCAGAGTTACGGAACTTTGACTATGTAATATAGGCCCTTGACCATTATTTCTTTAACTCCCACACCAAGCAAATCTCAAAGGTATGCACAGAAGATCACTATAGCTTGTCTAGAGGCAGTGTATTATTTAGAAGCAGCAAGCTGGAATACATTAAGATGTCAGACACATATACAGGTGGTTATTTAATTTGTGGTAGGGCTAAGGAGGAATACTATTCTATACATCTGACAGCAACAACCTGAACTATCTAACTGCGTTGTATTTGTTGTTTCAATTTGTCCCAGTATGACATCAGGGTGGCACACAGAAGGTGACTGTCTTTTTGAGGCAGAGGTGAGGAAATATGTTGCATATATGTTTAACAGCAACCACTTGAAATATATTACTGTGGCAGTTTTTTCTTTCATCCCAGTCTAAAATCAGACTGATACTTGGAAGGTGACTTTTTGGGGTGGGGGAGCAGGTGGTATTCCGAGATATGATGTCTGTTATCTTCGCAAGCATTTTATTGTGAACTGTTATGTTATTAGAAAAAAATACTATTTGAAAGAAAAAAATAAAGACTGAAATTATTTCTTTGCTTATGTTGTTAATTCAGGTCATCACTGGATCAAATAGCTATAAAATGTATCTCAGAGTATCTGTAATCTCATGGCTTCTGGTGAGCCTAGCATTCCCCCAGCCCCTGTTGTAATTTGATTATTGAATCCCCAGTTATTATGGTGCACTCTTGTGCAGTTGAGGTGTGTTGAAAGGATGCAGGAAAAAATCAAATTTGAAAAGTAATAACTGAATTTCTTTCCTTGATCATGGTTTTTGTTCATGCCATCATCAGCTCAGATGGCTGAGAAATAACTCTAAAATGTACTTCTGAGAATGTATAACATTACGGTTTCTGGAGATTTAGCAACCCTTAGACCCCTGATGTAATTGGATGATTTATTCCACAGTTATAGTACACTGCTGGTGATTTAGGGTGTGTTGAAAGGATGCAGGAAAAATCAAAGTTGAAAAATAAGACAGACTTTCTTATCTAAGTCACATTTAGTTTTTCAGTTCATTACTGGATCCAAAAGGTTTGAGAATAACTCTAAATTGAACCACATAACATCTAGAATCCCCCATGGCATAATTTTCCCCACAGTTACTAGAGGAACATCTGGCCCAGGTAGGGTGTATTGAAAGGATGCAGTAAATAGCTGAACAGTAAGACAGAATGTTGAAAAAAAAATTGATGCATAACAGTCTAAGGTGCATAACAGGCTAAGGAAGAAATGAAAAAGTTTATCCAACAAAAAGTGAGCCAGTAAACAGAAAGGGACTCTGCTTCTCGTTCTTCTGACAATAAAGCTTATAGAGAGATACTGCCAGTGAAACCTTTTCTAATATTCAAAAGGAAAAATGCTTGAGGGAGAGAAAAAAAGCACAGGCCTTTACTAGCAGAACTGGGAGAACTTTGGACTTGAACCAGAGTCATGAGTTGGGCGATGGAGATGAACAGGAAGAAGATCAGCAACACTGAAATTAGTGAATAAATGTGAGATTATAAAGCATCAGTTATATTTGTAAAATATGGTTTTGCAAGAAAAAGTGGCTGAAAAAATTGGACTTTTGCTGATTTTGTTAAACTTGTGGGTGGGCTGTAAAGCATATACCCCACTTTATGTCATTAATGTTTATAAGAACATTAAAAGGAAAAAACATAACTGTAAGTAAAACAATTTTTGTTCTTAATAGTATTTATATAAAATATTTTGTGATATAAGCTGCATATAAAACATATTTGTGTAGCATGTTGTCAGGGGTATCTTAAATGTGGTGGTGAGGATATGTTTTTTAATTATTTCTGAAGTGATAAAGATATTAATGTAAACAAGAACTTGTTTAGCTTTAAGAAATATAGGCATTATAATGTAAAAAAGAAAGGCCAGACAAAAGCAGGTATAAGTTAATATCCTTTAATCTTAGGTTATTGGGGTGGGGGATGGGGTGTAAAAGTGCACTGATTATATTATATGTAGAGTTGAGATATTTTCTCTTATTTTATATATGTGAATGTCCAGATTCATGCCCTTGGATTAATCTGAAAACAAGTATTTACTGTAAGCAAGTAGGCTTTGAAAATAAGACAAAATTATGAATACGAGACATGCTGTTTCCTTTTCTTTGCTTTAGCAAATGTTCAGTGGGTTAAGATGTCTGCAGCTGAAGGTAGTTGCACATTTTTTCTTATGTTTCCATGGAAACCATCTGTCTGCAGGTGCAAGCAATTAATCTTGAGAGTTCTAAGCATTGTTTGGTTAGGGAAATGCAAAATGTAAAGGCACAAGGGCAAGCAATTCAGAAAAAATAAAGTTTTAAATTATAGGAAGTGAATAAGAGACAGCAGTTTCCTTAGCAGACTTAATATATCAATAAATTTAATAGAACAGTGTATAATTTAGTTTTATTTAAAGATAGCCAGTGAAATTTTTCTTAAGGGTACAAAATAATGATTTCTGGAAAGCATGCAACCCGTTTTTCACATCTGGAAGGTAAATCGAGATAAGAAAAGAATAGACAGCAATCAGTGCTACTGGACTACAGTCAGTAACATGCACTTTAGCATGGGTTACCTTAGTTTTAGGTTAGGTAATGCCTGTGGGTACAGCTGTCGATCTGGAGCAATTGTTCCTATTAGGAAGGTTAAACTTAATTTTTTGAAGACGTATATAGTTTTGTATGCTTGGTCTAATTTAACAGGTAATGGGAGTGTTCTGAAAATGTTTTTTTTTTGTTTGAGGGTTTTCATTAAAACAAAAAGTCTTGAAAAATATGACATA
This sequence comes from Protopterus annectens, assembly GCF_019279795.1. Classification (NCBI taxonomy): domain Eukaryota; kingdom Metazoa; phylum Chordata; order Ceratodontiformes; family Protopteridae; genus Protopterus; species Protopterus annectens. The sequence goes on along the minus strand of NC_056728.1, from coordinate 1,138,242,647 downwards.
GGTTATAATGCAGATGACAATAAACAACTGTATAAAAGATCAACTTACCAAACATTAGTGTGTGCATGAAACACAAAAGTTAGAAATATACATTCAAAAAAGCTGTCATGTACTGTAGGTGGGAAGACTGACTTCTTATCATAATAGCTATACTGTCTATATTATTTTAAAATGTAAATGGTCTTACAGATATAGACAAAAAGGTAAGATTATTGAGTTATATTAAGAAATGTAGAGTGCAGAGAGCAATGCTGTATGACTCTCATTTGGGAAAAATGAGCATGCGAATTTTATAAGGGAATGACTTCAGGATAGATATTCAGCAGAATATCAGGGACAAAGGAAAAGGGGCGTTATTATACTAATTGCTGGAGGAGCTCCAATAGTGAAACTGCTAACAAGGGAGAGGGAATAAGCTGGCATATATTTATATTCCACCAAAACTGCTATTATGGAGCTTAAGAAACATTTGGGAGAAATAATAAGCTTTAAGCAACGAATATTCCTCATAGGTAGGGTCTGGAACTTGATTTGCAACAGTGAGGCTGTATATGGGGGACCTAGAAGAAAGAATATAACAAAAGAGGGTAGCTTTCTGAAGAATTTATGAAAATATTCAGAGAGAATTTACATATTATTCCCTACTATGCAATAATTGGGCTAGACTAGATACAAATTATATTTCAAGGGAGCATGTGCAGTTAATTGAAAGCTTTCTGATACATCCAATAATTATTTTATATCATGCACCAGTACAAAACAAGATAGAAATGCAGGGTATTGAAGTGAAAATGAGACACTGGTACTTTTACCTTTGAGAGCTATTAGTAAAGATAGAAATTCATTCGTAAGTTATACCTAGTGAGTGGGATAAAATTAAAATGGAGTTTAAAATAGGGACATAAAAGAAAAAAATATATGGTTAAAAAGTAATCAGAATTATTTAGAGAGGATGACAAAGGTAAAAGTATTGCAGAATAAGGGAAATCTTACAGAACAAGAAAAGGTGCAACTGCAGAGTACTAAAGAGAAAGTAAGGGAGTATCTGGATAATATACACGAGGTTAGATAGATTGCCAGTAAGCAACTGTTTTGATAATAATGCCAGAGCACAAAAACTTTTAGCACAATGACTCAGGCAACAGAAAGAAGAATGGGTTGTCACCAAACTTAGGGATTCTATAACAAGAAAAATAATCAGAGATCCTGTAGAGATATTAGAGATATTTTGGAAATTTTATGAAAATTTGTATAAAGCAGATAAATATATTAATCAAAAAAGAGCACAAATGGAAATGCTTAAGTATGTCAAGGTTAGAGGTAGATGAAACTCAGCAAATAACTAAGATAGGAGGAGATGAGATAAAAAAGTTGATGTGTAATTAATCTGCAGGAAAGTCTGTAAGAACACATTATATTCCTGTGGAAGTTAGGAAATTAAAAAGGAAGAAAGTGAAAAAGATCCAGAAAATTTTGTTTAACAATATTTTAAAAGGAGGGGAAGCAGCAACATATTGGAAGAAAGCTGTGGTGGCTGTAATACCTAAAACAGTAAAGACACATCAGATCCAGCTTCATATAGACAGATTTCAATTTCAAACCATAATTAAAGAGTGTTTATGTCTATACTAGCTAAAAGATTGGCAAAGGTGTTGCCAAAATTGATAGATATGGATCGATTTGGTTTTGTGGAGGGGAGGCAAATGACAACATTAATAGAAGAATGATGATCAAGACTGAAGCAGAATGTAAGAAAATAACACTGTTGGTGGTGGATCTTGACACACAAAAAAGATTCAACAGAGTAAGCTAAGAGTTTATGATTAGGGCAATGGAGCCATTTGCAGTCCCTAATTCAAAAATAATAATGTTAATTAGCAGGCTATATGAGGGATAGGAGACAAGAATTAACCTGAGAGGTTCCTCTCTGATAACTTGTGGTTGAACAGATGTTCTGGTTGATAAAAATATGCCTGACTTGTATATAAATCTAAAGAGACTAAACACATTTCACTGTATGTATTTTTACCATCGATATAATCCATATCCATAAACAAGAGCTTCTGTTTTTTGTATTATCTTTTGTTTATTCTCTTCCCACATATCCTTAGCTGCCATAACAGAATCCTTTTTAATCCATAGTCCTAAATACTTCATCTTATCTTTTAGCCATAAATATGGGTATTGCTGAACCAATTCATGTGTGGGTACATAATTTACTGCTATCACCTTTGTTTTGTCTTAATTAATTTTAGTTTCCAAAAAGACTTGAAACTGTCTCAAAACATTCCACAAAATCAAAATGTCCTTTTCAGTATTTATCAGGTACACAATAATATAGTCTGCAAATAAAGCTATATTTTCTTGATTACCATACCAATTATATCCTTGAATTTCTGAGTCTCACATTTTCTTTGCCAGTGGCTCTAAATATAAACCAGCCCTGCTGAGGATGCTACAATATATCACACACCGCAAAACAAAACACCATGAATTGTGTGTCTGGTATTCTGAAATCCAGATACAGATGTCTGGACACATCTTGGGGTGCACGGCAATAGACACCTGAAAAGGTAGCACACATGATTACTGTGTGTACCACGATACATAACATGTTAATAGTAAAACATGTGGCTTGCTACCTGTAGGTGTGGATGACCTACTACAAGAACCCTAGATGTCTGAAGATGACATATCACAGGAGGATTACGAGGACACAAGAGGAAGAAGAAGGTGTGAGGAATGGAGGATGTGATCACATGTCCTATCTCAGGCAACACGGCAGTGTCTGACACACACCTTTGAGTCATTGCAAGCCACAGATGCATACGTACACAGAGAAATCATTGATGTTCACATGTTACCCCACAACAGCAGCAGAGATTTCAACTAATGGAAGTGAGCTACTGGGCATACACACTGAACATCATACATAACATAATCTTAAGGTATACTAGTATGAACATATACAAATAGTGACAGGAATCATCATTGCAGGAAGACTGCCTGCAAGGTACATCACCAAAGAGGAACACACAGGCACATGTGTGGGACTCATGAAATTTGCACAACAGCAGTTGTCATTGGACATGTAGAATGTCATCATACAGATTAATAGCATGGAACTTTACCCATCAAACAGCCATTATCACATGGCCTCAAGGTCCAGAATGTGTATAAGAATGTATCTGCACGTTATCGCTGTAACATGGGTCATTTTCAGGTAATATATGTGCAAACATGCAGATCATCAATGACAGTGACCACAACATACATGCAACATATATCAATGTTATGGATGCAACAACAAAGATATTTATAGATTTGTGTGCAGATTCAGTCAGATATGGGAAGGCGCACATGGGAAATACAAGTAAGTGTGGTGATTGAAAATGGAAACAGCTACACAGAAATGCAGTGAGTGCATACCTCTCAACCTCTTACAGCAATAAATCTGGACAAAGCCATAAATAATGGGGGAAATAAAGGCCCAAAAATAGAGGTACTTTTTAAATATTCCTCTTACAAGCTTAGAAAGTTGATACAATAATGGGTTTTGCATTACCATTCATTTCCTGAAGGGTTTGAAGTCTAAAACTCAAATATCTGTCATTATGTTCTGACTACAACCCTCAATAATTTGCCAGTGATTTGCCAGAAAACCACAATTTTGTGAGAAAGAGACCAAAAATATGAGTGAAAAATCTGGACATACTGCAAAAATCTCTACAGTTGAGAGGTATGCAGTGAGTGATGGGGTTTGGCATGTGAAGTATTAGGCATGTGTAGTTCCATACTAAAATGCTATAACTTACACAGATATACTTACAGAGGCATAGTTGTGCATGTGTGAGTGGCAGATAACAAGGAAAATTGTAATGTTATCTGTTCACTATCAAATAATGCAAACATGAAAGCATCACATCACATGTTGCATTACTTTTGCTAATATTATTAGTAGCAAATGTCGATGTCAAAGAGGTAATACATGTCAATAATTGAATATAGTCACCTAGGTCAGAAAAATAATAAAAAAAATCCTGTGACATCAGGCATTTCAACAACCACCTACAGATTTCTTTGTCAGTGGTCAGCACAATGGTCATCATTGCCACAGGGTCCAAACGACACAACAGGACACACATATGGCCAACTGTCAGTATTACTCTAATGCAGTCTAGTGTGCTCATGCTGACGGCTCATGCTGATGGCTCACACCACAGTCCTGGCTGTCCCTGCCATGTCCAGAAGCACTCGGCCCATATTGCTCTACTGTGAAGCAAGATGTGGTGACACCAGCATCTACAGACAAAGTGTGAGAAGGAAAGTGACTAAGATGTGACCATCTAGATGTGACTGATGGGCTCACAGTGGAGTGGCCAACATCAGATGTGTGTGTGAACATTGCAAAACAGACACTGATGTCCGATGGGAGAGTGGGGGTCTAATGAGACTGAGTCTGCCTCTCTCCATTGAGGGTACTCTGCTTAGGACAGTTAGGGCAAGTAACACCTGGTTAGTACTATGGCACTGGTCTAGCACTGCAATAACAAGGCTTTCACTGGAGTGTGCAACAGATACCACTCTTTCATGCTGTGCAGCCAATGCTGCCATGACCACTCCATGTCTGCACTCCTGACCTTCATGTACCACACACATGCACGCACACACACACACACACACACACACACACACACACACACACACACAGCTGGTGTGCTACACAATCGGTGGTATGGGCAAGTGTGCATAGGTCAGTGCCATGGCATCACTGTGAATGTTCCTTTGCCTGTAAGATTAGGCAGATACCCTCTGACACACATCCATGCATACCAGCTATACTATCACATGTACTGTGATGGGCAGTAGTGCTCCTTTGTGGGGGAGGAGTTACTATCATTACCAGAATCAAGATGGGACTGTCACAGACATCATCATATCTGGCATCTGATGTCCCCACATCATCAGAATGACTCTTTGTATTTCTTCTACATCTGAAACTATAGCATGAGCCACATGGCCATCCGTTTCTGGGATAGACAATATAACCAAATCAGTGGCCTGTGTGCCATAGGCCATGCAATCACAGTGAGGCACATCACATACCACCTCAGGATTAGTGGGTGGGCTACTGGAGCAGGCAGGCAGTGCACATATTACAAGAAGAGACAGGCTCCACAGGTCACATACATTAATGCAAAACACATGATGCAGCTTAGTAATGAGACATGGGACAGCTATATAACCACAGTATCAATGGGCTATTAACCTAACAGGTCATCATGCCTGTGCATGGTCAGGGACTCTGTATAACACAGAAATGACATGCATGTCACATATTCAACTCATATGACAAAAGGAACTAATAAAAATATTAAAACCTACCTGACATGTCCTCTTGTGACTCCACTGTTGGAGATTAGTTTTAAAATGCAATCATCATGGGTAAAAATCAAAATCAAAACATCATCATTATGCACATATCAGCCATCATGTAGAGTTTGACAGTGGTATAACACACAGGAGATAATATAGACACATACCAGTTGGCTGAGGCTGATGTGCACAATGCTGGAGTTATATGCAGATAAAGAAGTGCACAGTAATCATGAAGGATACAGATAAGATTATTAATAGTGACAGATGGTATATCTTACCATTTATATCTTCCCTGTTTTGGGACCATATCATCTATCGTAATGCCAATCATGTAGTATGACAAGACACACAAATGTCAATACGTGGGTATGCTCCACAGACATGAATGCAGGTAGAGGTACAGGACCACTATGGCACACACTAAGAGGATATGGAGATATTTACATGGCAAGCAGTGCACATGTCATCCAGATTGCCTGTGTATGGAACACATTGACATGAATATCGTATATCACAGTTGTGCTACAAAGTGCTGCAGCTTATAAACAAGGTGGACAACCATACCTGGTTTGTCTGTATGTGCATTTGCATGGCATATGTCTTGTTATGATGTATATGTAGGTTCCAATGGCATGAACAAATCAAAATGTGAGTATACACCACTGTCATGGTAGGTGGCAGAGGAACAGGAAACTATGGATCACACTAATAGTATATGTATAGTTACATGCCATGTATTACTGCTGTGCAGATGTTAATGGACCTATGCAATTAAAAAAACAAAACATCACAGACGTTGCTGGGAGCATTACGGATATGCTACATTGATAAGATAACATGCCATAACCCTTAGGTTGGGCATCCACATCATGTGCATTTCCATGTTCACATCATAATTCTGCTTCTGGAACACAAATATAACAATACATTAATGTTTATGAAATAAGGATACTTAAACAATTTGTGTATATGCTACAATGTTTTTATATGTAGGACATACATGTACATCCTGGGGCACCTCTATACCTCCCCCAGGTATCTGACATCACAACTGGTAGTATAATATGATGCCAGGAACAGCATTATTTCATCCAGGGGAGTCATGGATGATCCATCCCCAGTGGCATGCCCCACCTTCTCATAGTGGTGTATTCTATTATCTGCACAGAGGATCATGTCTGAGCAATGCCACACTGACATGTCTCCCTGGGTCTATTGTGATCAGCCACAGCATTAATCATGTTAGTCAGATCTATCCACACTTCATTCCTCCACACATTATTTCCTGTCCATCCAAGGAGGCTACAGCCATGGTGGCATAGAGCATTGGTTATAATTTCATTCTCTCTGTGCTAAAATTCTCTCTCCTACTTCTGTTTGACCTCTGAAAGACAGTGTGATATGCAAATATTATACTTTATGTGGGGTATCACATATTGACATGATGATGTTATAAGCATATGTCAAGTGACTTGCTCCCCTCTCATTTAAAGTCCAAAGCTATGCAAAAGAAACCTTTTCATGTATATTATTGTTATGCATAGAAGGACACAATGGATAGTAAAAAAATCTGAATATGCAATATTTGTAACAACATCATCACATGTAATGATCCATTAAAACAGGACCCGAACAGAAAATGCACCAAATAAGCCTGTATACGAACTCCATTTATTGCAGTAAAAACACACCAAGATTAAGCACTTTCATCTTTCACATAGAAGACTTCATCAGAATAAAGCACAGTGATTTGAGAACCATCTTTATATCAGTACATGTTACATAATACATAAAATTGAGCCAATGATATGGGAAAAAAAATCACGTGAAAAAATCACATGAGCAATATTAATTAAACAAAATGTTAATATTCAAACTGACCTATCTTGTTACAAATAGAAAACTATTATATATTAAATACCTTCAGCATATGTCTAAAAAAACAGGCACAGTAATGCATATAAAAATGTTAAAATACTTAAAGTTTCATAGATTTTTCTTTCAGGGCTGGAAGAATAGTCAAGGAATCATTTATACCTGGTGGAAAATTAGCTGCTAGTCTGAGTTGCCACACCAGCTCTTTTTTACTTAATAAATTCTTCCACAGATGGTGGAACATCTGCTTTTGTTTAATTAATATTGTGCATGTGATTTTTTCACGTGATTTTTTTACCATATCATTGGCTCAATTTTATGTATTATGTAACATGTACTGCTATAAGGATGGTTCTCAAATCACTGTGCTTTATTCTGATGAAGTCTTCTATGTGAAAGACGAAAGCACTTAATCTTGTGTTTTTACTGCAATAAACGGAGTTTGTACAGAGGCTTGTTTGGTGCATTTTCTATTTGGTCTCTGGTCTTCTGTTATTTGCACTGCACCAGATATTTGGATTTAATCCATTAAAATAGTTGCATAGATCACTTGTGTGATTTGAACCCATGGTAGTGGATATCATTATAAATAAAGAACAACTACACATTGTGCCATACAGCCATTACTGTAGCAATGGTGTTTCAACAGTTACATGCCCATCCAAAGATAATGAGCATGTGTACCCCATGAATGTCAGATGCCTGTCATACTCAATCACAGTCAGTGACACACATTATAACAAATGTTACTACTGTATGGCATGCAAAACACACAATATAAGTTATACAGAAAGATTAAAGAAAATAGGCATTCATATTAAAATGGAATGTTATGTACTCATATCAATGCAATAAATAGTGAACAGTCACAGCCATCCTCATGTTGTTTCTAACAGATTAAATGTACTAAGAACTGTACTACTATATTTACCAGCATCAGAGAGTATCTATAAACTAGTTAGTTTACATACACCTTACGGAAATCCTCTGAAGTTATCAGTTTCTGGAAACCACAGACAATGCAAGTCAACCAGAAGTGAATATAGATATATTTTTATGCCAGCCATATCTATAATACATATATTACTAAGCATCAGAGAATATCCGTAAAGTAGTCAGTGAACACACAACTTATAAAAACCCTCAGAATTTGGTTTCCCTAAGCATGCCACGGACATTGCAGGGTAATCAGAAATGCTATGAATATCTTTTCATTTTGTCTTTATCTACTACTCAACGGGGTTGTTTCCTTTTATCCTATATGTGAAAAATCCACTTGTCGCTTATGCACATTTACCCATCTGCATGCCTATTGTTCAATTCTATACCCCTCTATTATGTTACAGACAGGTTGCATTACAGACAATTTAGCCAAAAAAAGGACCGTCAACATGTATAATTTAATTTTTACAGACTAATGATAATATAGATATGTAATAAGAGGAGTCTATTTCACGACAGCAGTGCCACCAGGTAACAGTTTACATTTGAAGCTAGCTGTAATTCAGCTATATCTTAAAGTGGGTTCAGCTATGTGCATGCAGCTTTGAAATACTATTTGCACCATACATAATTAATAAGGTTCATTAACATTCAATATTTTGGAATCCCATTTATGTATGTGCGTGTAAGTTCTTAAAATTTGGTGCATTAACCAACAGGTCGGCATAGCAAGAAGATGTTCCATGCAACTACCCAATAGATATGAGTGAAAGGGACTACCTGATGTCCTCCAACAGCCTGATACCATCCTATATGTGCCAACTTTAAAATGAAATGTTGATACCTTTACTACTCATGCCATTGTTTCTTGTAAACTGAGTGGGACCTCGGTTAGCATTTTTTTTGAAGGAGTTTTTTGGAACAAGCTTCACCTTCAAGACTGAGGATATTGACCAAAACAAGGCTTCAACATGTCCAGGAGCCAAACTGGACCAAGGCGGCGACCAGCCAGATACTCACTGTCTATGCTGGATGTGAGCGGAGGATTCAAGCATTCTCCAGGAACTTTGCCATGATCGAGATATGGAGCCAGACTGTGAAGGGACAGCCAGATGGACTGGGATATACCAGACTGGTGTGCAAGTCCATCACCATAATGATGACCTGCATTGGAGGGATGTTAAGGATATTCTCCAGGTGGTCACAGATATCTAACACCACCCAACAGATGATGCTTACAGTAAGCTTCATAATCCAAACCTTAACATATCTGTTTATGAGACTGTTTTGGTTGTATTTAATGGGAATTTGTATTGATAAGTGTAATGTAAATGTAGCTAATATGACCCCATCAGCACATTCTGATGTTATGTGTAACTATACTAGGCCAGTGTACACAGTCTCAATACAATTTATGACTGTACATTCACACATACATTACACATATAGCTGTGAATGATATGCCATAAATATTCCTCTTCGAATCATTAACTGGTCTGTCAATTAGCTCAAATGGTTAAGCAATGGTTAAAGTAATTGCTAACCCCTATGCATGTATTCAAATCCCTCAGTCAGCTATTTTATAAACGGTGGTATTTATATAGATAGTATTCAGTATAACATGTGGAAGACCTATGGTTGTTTGGCAACTTATGATCCATACCTCTCAACTGTACAGATTTTCACAGAATGCCCAGATTTTTGCCTCATATTTTTGGTCCATTTTTCATAAAATTGTGTTTTTTTGGCAAATTAGTGGCAAATCATTAAAGACTAAAGTTTGAAAATAATGACAGACATTTCATTTTCAGGTTTCATACCCTTCAGAAAATTCATGCTAATGCAAAACCTGTTACTCTATCAAATTTCTAAGTTTGTAAGAGCAATATTTTAAAATTGTCCCAATTTTTGGGCCTTTGTCCCACTTTTATTTTTGGCTTTGTCCAGATTTCTTGCTCTTAGAGGTTGAGAGGTGTGAGTACAGCTTTTTATACTTCTAGCATGGCCGTGGTTCAGTGACACCTATAACACTTAGACCACGGATGACTATGTATTTCTCCATTAGCCGTAACATTTCAAGAAGCATCACACAGTATACCTCTGTATGTTGTGAATACTAATACATACTTAATATTATTAATCTAATTATGGGGTAACATTTCAAGAAGCATCACACAGTATACCTCTGTATGTTGTGAATACTAATACATACTTAATATTATTAATCTCTACATTATAGCAAGTACATTATTGTAATATCCATGCTTGTTGTACTAACTTTCATATTTGTACGAATGATGTAGGTCAGAATGTCTAACATATGTTGGATTTTGTAAAGCATGATGCAACTATATGACAGGTGAACACTGACACATACTGCAACTATAAGATGGATTCTATAATTATGCCATAGAAACATTCCACAGTAATTTTGTATGATGGAAGGAATTGTGCTGTCTCTTAGCTTAACCAGTTAAGCAACACAACAATATGAATTTGTCAGGGATACGTGTAGTTTTGCATCCTAACATAGAATATTTGTGACTGTTATTTTGATACTTAAGTATTTACTCTTTAAAAACAGATATGGGAGATGCTTGTTCAGTGATGCAGTATAGCGCATGTCTGTCAAGTGCGTTCACATTCATATTGCAAAGTATGAGACTCTGAACTCTGAATTGTTATTGCTGTGAGCATGTGGTGACAAGCAGTCAAGATTGCATGCTATTGTGTTTCAAAAACACAGCCCATGGCAGAATTTCGACTGCTCATATGGCAGTGCTGTAAATTAGAAGCACAAATCCATGTGTCCAATAAGCCAGATATAGATCACATCTAAGGAGTCTATGGGATACTGAATACAGTGCCGGAGTCAGGGGCGGCTCGTGCTATAAGACTGCAGGAATGCAGCCTTCCCACCTAGAAAAACCAAAAGAAAAAACTGTGAAACAAGAAAAGAAACAAACAAAAAAAAAAAAATAAAAGAACAGAGGAACTCTGGACTGCTTCAGCTGCAGGCAGAACCAATGAGGACTGAGGGTTGAGCACTTGTGGGGATTTCACTGATGCACGTGCTTCATTCGTGACTTGTACTGCTGCTTTAGGTGTGGAAATGGTCGCTGGCTGGATACATGTGTGTGTAAAGGCTTTGTGACTTGGATTGTACTGCTGCTTCATGAAACGGCTGGACACATTTTTTACAGCAGGTAGGTGTGGAAACGGTTGGTCGGTGTGTGTGTGTGTGTGTGTGTGTGTGTGTGTGTGTGTGTGTGTGTGTGTGTGTGTGTGTGTGATGCCCCAGTTGCTATATACTGGTGGCTAGAGAGAACAAATGGTGGTGGGTAGAGATACTGAGGCTTGAACCCTGCACCTTGGATGCAGGTGGCAAGGACCTGAACTCCCTATCCACCACCATTTGTAAAAAAATTTGCAGATTTTTGCCTCATATTTGTTCTGTTCCTCATAAAAGCTGTGGTTTCTGTATCTACATTTTTCCTTGCAAAGTTTGTAGTGCAGTGGTGCACTGGCAGCATTGCTGCCGGACAGCTACAGGTTCTCTGGTTTGATTCTTGGCTGGGGTGCTTTCTGTGTGGAGTCTGCATGTCCTCCCATCTTACAAAGATGTGTCTGGAGTTTCTCCCTGCTCTTCTGAAAATTGTCTTTTGTTCCAAGTCAGATTAGTTTCCTGGTTAAATGTTTAAAAATAACAGGCATTTGAATTTCAGATTTCAGATTTTTCAGAAAGTACATGGTAACACAAAACCGTTTATTCTAGCAGTTGTCTAAGTTTATAACATGGATATTTGAAATTTGTCCCTATTTTTGGGACTGTATTCCCCCGTTATTGGCTTCGTCCAGATATTTTGTGCTAAGGTTGAGAGCTATCTATGGTGAGAACTGAATTCACTGAATGTTTGGGGGCTGTATTCCTCCCATTACTGGCTTTGTCCACATGTTTTTTGCTAAGAGATTGAGAGCTATGGTGAGAACTGAATTCACTGACTATGTTTGGGGGCTATATTCCCCCATTATTGGCTTTGTTCGGGTGTTTTGTGCTAAGAGGTTGACAGCTATGGTGGGAACTGAATTCACTAAATGGTAGCCATTTAACTTTGTCTTCCTCTCTTTCACAAAACAGCCGATTTGGCATAGTGGTATGTTTCTCTGATTGTTTTGCACAGGGTCCCCTGGGTTAAAGACGTGGCAGTGAAATGTATGGTGGTAACACAGCATTTTATTCTATCAACTTTCCAACATTATACAAGCAATGTTTAAAATGTGTCCTGGTTTTTGGGCTTTTGTCCCCGACCCCCAATAAATTTCGGCTTTTTCCAGATTTCTTGTGCTGCAAAGTTCAGAGATACAACTGCATGTCAAGTAGATTTTACAAGGAGCTGAGAACTGCAGGGGAACAAAACTTTAGTGCTGCTTATTCTGAGTCTGCTTGCATTGTTAATAGCACAACAGGTAGTATACTTGCTTTTGATGCAGAAGGCTGTAGGTTCTACTCCCACAGTAAATAGATGCATTGCTGATACTGTACTGTTTTGTAAAGGGGGTGGATGCTGCAGTCCTTTTTGGTAAAGATACCTAGAGTAGTAACTATGAACCTGTTATCAATTTGCCATACATTCCCAATTGCGATATTACTAGCTTATCATTTTTTTTAATGCATGCAACATAGGCAATTTATTCCTCAAGGGCAGCAGGCACTTTATTTGTAGATGAATAAACAATTACATATAAAGTTGTTTGCCAGCAGCAACCTCTTCATCATTACAGATTTCTTTAATGTGGAATTATTTAGATGACTTTTACTACTTCAGAGATTGTGCATATTTACTGATACTGGTGGACTGTAGAAGGTTGAGTAGACTTTTATGATGGAAATGTTCTGAATTGGGTAGTTTTGTCATTGGTACATGCATTTTGTTTCATTGTTTGCTGGAAAAATGTTCAAAACAATAAATTTAAAATGCCCAATAACAACTGTACTGTATTGTACAAGGAACAAAATTTAATACAATTGGGAAGGTGTATCAAAGAGCATGTGTATGTTTCGTGTTCAAGGGGCCTATGATTTGAAAACAGCCCAAAAGGGGCCTATGATTTGAAAACAGCCCAAAGTTCATCTTTATCTGCCATTGGCAAAATGTATTTTCTTTGAATGTGGGTTTCAATGCTGTTTCAATGCATGTGAGTTTCAAGGGCAGAGAAGTTTTAATGGTAAGTCTGTTTTCATTGTGAGACTGCATTGCTTTGTTTAGTAGATATCTATTGGGGTTTGTGCTGCAAAAAGGCAAAATAAAACTTTCAAATGAAATCCAAATCATCGCAGAAGTAAAGCAGTATGCACATTACAATGTTTATGGTAAATGGGGCAAAATAACCAAGGAATGGGACATTGGAATGGTTGCAGGGGGGAGGCTCCAATCGACCATGATTTTGAGAGGGGAAGGGCAGCAAACTCAGACAGCCCCGGTTGAACTATACCTCTCAGCTGTCCATATTTTTGCAGAATGAATAGATATTTGCTTCTTATTTTTGGTTTGTTCCTCATAAAATGTGCAGTTTTCTGGCAAATCATTTAGGAATGAAGTCACTAAATGACAGACATTGAGTTTGACATCATAACCTTCAGAAAAATGCATGCTAAAGCAAGACCTGTTATTCTATCAACTGTCTTAAGTTTATACAAGAGCAATTTTTAGTAGTGTTTGTATGTTCCCCCAATATATTTGGCCTTGTCCAGATTTCCTGCATTAACAGGTTGAGAGGTATGTGCAAATAAATTGCTTTATAGAATTAGGCATATCCAAACCTTTCAACTGTCCCCGATTTTGGCTCAAAATGTTGCTCTTCCCATAATAATCACTCTGCAAAATGGCAATTTTGGAAGAAAACATGGAGGGTTTACAATTAATAAATAACTGTAATAATCAGTTATATATTACTTTTATTTCAGAAATGTATGTAGATTCTTTTATTTTGTCAGCTGCTCAAGTTAGCAGTACTAATATTAAAAAGTGTCCCTTCTTTGATAGGTTCCCAGCTGTATCGTGTCTCTATTTTATATTTTTGCATCACATTTTTGGTCCATTTTTCATAAAATTATGTTTTTTTTTTGGCAAATTAATGGCAAATCATTAAAGACTGAAGTTAGAAAATAATGAAAGACATTTGAGTTTTAGATTTCGTACCTTTCAGAAAATTCATACTAATGCAAGACCTACTATTCTATTATCTTTTTAAGTTTATAAGAGCAATATTTAAAAATTGTCCTTATTTTTGGGCCTTTGTCCCACTTCTATATATGGCTTTGTCCAGATTTCTTGCTCTGAGGTTGGGAGGTATGACAAATGTGTCAGGACCATCGCAGTCAACCAAAGACATTTCAAATTGTGACAAACTTGTTGTACCCCACTCCCCCATGTAGTGACTCTGGATGCATCCAAATAAGGCAAGGAGCAGTTATGCAGTGTAAATGTGCAGATTATCCCCCCCCCCTCATCCAAGGTAAACACAAGTACTACAGTGGCTTTTCATCTGTCATTGATGTTCTGGTTTCTGTCATATTTTTATACTGTTGATTTATGCTTATTATTATTCAGAAAGTGCTTTTTGCTCTGTGTTTAAGTAGCAGTGCTTTAATGACCATCAGGTAAGCTTTTCTGATATTGTAAGATGCAAGTAAGTTTTAATAAGCAGTATTGCCAACATTGAAAGCCTTTCTGTTGTTGCCATGCAGAGAATACTTACATAACTAGATAACGTATAAGCCTTGGGTATTGAAATGCATATGACAGTATTTGTAATAAAGGACAGGATAACATTATGCTAAGCTCATTACAGGCTTTACCTGCAAACTAAACAGAATGTCAATCTATCATGTGCGGTCCATATCCTGTGCAGTAATCCTTTAAGCAATATATGTTGAGCTTGTTTCTTGTTTGCTATTCATTTTTTACTTTGATCATGTTTTCCCCATGAAACAAGTAAATAGTTGTTGTCAGGCAGCAGGTCTTTTTTGGATAAGAAACATTTTTACAAGTGGGGGTATCACAGAGATTGCTACTTTCAGCATGTTACTTGGTACTTTAATAAAGCTGAATATAAATTATAATTAGAACTGGAGTGCAAGGAGAAGTGATTTGAGTTAAGTGCTGCTTGTTTTTCTTATACTTGATTTTGACTGGCATTCCAGTAATGTATTTAAAAATTAATTTATTTTTTCATGCTTCACATCCTTTTTGTTTCCATCTAGATATTAAGTAAGCTGTCATGCAGCCAATGGATTGAAATATTTTTTTTTTCTTCTACACTTCATTTTGTCTTGATTGGACTCTCATAATAATGATTTGGCACCCAGGGCAACGTATTTAATTAAAGTTACAGTTTTTGTGGTTTTGAGCATAGCTCCTCCCCTTTCTAGTTGGTCACACCCATTTCCATTTACCCCACCAATTCAGCTGTCTCCTGCAGCCCCCCTTTGATTTTAAGTCACCAGCCGCCACTGGCCGGAGCATTCATTCTCTTTGGTAACTTAGGGTTTTAAATCAATAATCATTTTAGGTACGAACCACTAAAATATTTCTAGCTGATGTGCTTAGCAAAGTTCATCCCAAAAGGAGCATTACATTCTACTAATCAGTGCAGAATATAAAGATCTTGAGGACCTCTCTTGCAATGAGCTGTGCTATATAAAAGGACTTTATGAATATTGTTGCAACATGATAGTCTGAAGAAAGGGAGCTTTCCTCCCTTGTTCCAAGGTCACTGTTATATTTCGATTATACTAATAAAGGCTGAAGTGAAAGATTGCCTATCAAATGTAACAATATTGCACTTTTTTAGAGTTCAGTTTGAGCATGTTTTTGTACCTCAGTTATTTACTAATGCAAGCTCCTGCTGAATATGTAAATGATTATTTGTACAAATGGATATCCCTTATTTGTATACAAATGTGTGTGTGTGTGTGTGTGTGTGTGTGTGTGTGTGTGTGTGTGTGTGTGTGTGTGTGTGTGTGTGTGTGTATCTATAAATATACTCATTTATGTTTGCAGTTAAGAGCAAATGCTCGCAAGAGCAAATGCTTTTTACTACTGTAAAAAAAAAGTAATGCTTGTGTGGACAAATGTTCTATTAAATGGAGTTTCTGCTGGCAGCCCTTTGTATTGGATTGTGTTACAGACAGCTAGCGGAATTTGCCTTTAGCAAAGGGTTGTCGGGTGTGCAGAGGTTTGCCCCGTGCAATAAGCATGTTATTTAGTATGCATGTTCCAAGGATAATTCTCCGAGCATGTGCAGAAGGGAGTAAACTTTTTTTATTTCAGCATTAATGGCTTCGATATTTCATTCAGTCTTGTTAACTATCTTTGACCTACACAACCATTCAATAGAGATAACCTCCATGTTCTAATACCTAGGACTATAGCTTGATCAGTCACTAAACTTCCATGTTCACACAGACAAAATGAAAGCCAAAATAAACTCCCTCTTTGTGGGTCATCTAGTCAAGATGAAGTAGATGAACATTATGTGTTCTGTTCAACCAGCTTTATTATGTACAAACACAAACATATATACAAACTAGCTGTCTCATATATAGATGTTCACACTCTGGCTGTACTCATAAAATGGTACTGCAGCTAGCATGTGATTGCTATTTATATGCATATTCAGGTCTTAGAAATGCTTCTTAAAGGTATGACATACATGTTATTCTACATCCTCCATCTTTGAGAACTCTCATTGACAACATTGACTGACATGCTATAAATACAGAATAATATTTCCTCATGCAGTTATGCAAAATTTTATATATATATATATGTATATATATATATATATATATATATATATATATATATATATATATATATATACCAAGTTACTGCGTATTTCACACTGGGTCTGGAAATACGACCAAATTATGTGATATAGAAATTGGAATTGTATTTAGCAGCTGGGATTGTCTCTGCTGAATGTTCAACCTTAGCGACATTAGGAACATTATCAGAAATGCTGGTGGGTATCAAGACACGTTCTGGAATGGGAACATTGTCTGAATTTCTCTCAGATTTATAGTCTGTATCACAGGAATAATGCTGCAATAACAGTTTTGATACAGGAAGATGTCTACAAATTCTCCTGTACTCCACACTCTCAGATTTCAGAAGATAGGCTCTCGGCTCTTCACATATATTTGTTACTTGACCAATCTGGTTGAAACATCTTACCGTTTGTATCCTCACTGTCTCTCCTTCTTTCTTTCTGTTCGATTTCTTGTAGCTGGACTTCTGGAAAGAACGCTTTCTAAATAATTGGGTTTTGATTGCTTTGTTGTTTTTAACTTTAGACCTCAATAAACTGGAACTGATAGGCAATGTTGTGCTGGTTTGCCTAGACAGAAGTCTCTGAACAGTTGAGGCAAGTATATTGTCATGGGGTATGTTTTTGAAATTAAGTAAAAAAAAAAAAAAAAAAAAAAGGGTCTATATTAGAACATCGAAGTTTTAATAGTTCGAATCACTAAAGGTCGACCTTTAATGATCGAACTATTAAAACATCAAATGTTCCTAAAAAAAATTCAAAAAAAAAAAAAGAAAAACTAAAGAGTGTAGGCAGGATACCAGCTCCGAGACCGGACTACATTGAAGTAAACAGAAATCTCCCCTTACGGAGATTACTGTTTACACGTTTGATATTCTGAACGTTCATTATTGTGATGTCGACAATATCAGATTCGATACTGTCGGCTTTCGACAATATAATATAGACCAAAAAACATTGGTATTATCATGCTTTGACCTTTCACGTAATTGCTTTGTACTCTGTACTGCACGTTCAGCTAGTCCATTCGACTGTGGATATTCTGGACTACTAGTAACATGTACAAAGTCCCATTCTCTTGCAAATTTCTGAAACAACTGACTGGTAAATTGGGTACCGTTGTCTGAGATAAGATTTGCAGACTCCCATGGACTGAGAAATGATGTTTCAACTTAGTAATAACAGTGGTGGAAATTAGGTTCCCTATTAAGGAAGCAGACACGAAACAGCGAATTTTTTCCTAGGGAAAAAAAAAATCACTGGGCCATTTTTGGGACTTCATAGGATTAATAGGATTCATAGAAGAGTACTAGGCTATTGGTCCTAGGGCCTATATAAGCCTAGCCAAAAATGTACCCTGGCTTTCGCCACCCAAGAAAATTATTTTCCTGTGCCCTTGTCGAGCAGAGCCACAGAAGTGATCCCTGGGGTGAATTTCCTATCTCCCATCCAATCATCAAGATTTTTCTTGAAGAGTGCTAATAAGGAGCTCTGTTTGACATAGATAGGTAGTCTGTTCCAGAGTATGGGAAGTCTCTGGGACAGGAATCTATCCCTCCAGCATGTTCTGTTTATTGTGGTGACAAGGTTTAGGTCCCTAGAGCGTGTAGCTCGGAGGGATTGGGATTTCTTTAAGTGGAGCATGTCCAACAGCTCTGGGTTTGACATAGCTTTGTATGTTAGGCAGGGATCGCCTCTGAGTAGGCGATATGCGATGGAGTAAAGCTGGATTTTTTTGAGACGGTCTGCATAGGGCATCTGTTTGAGGCCAGTAATCCTCTTTGTGAGGTATTTCTGTGACCTTTCCAGTTGTTGTAGATGTCTTGTGAGGTACATACCTAAAGGAGCATTGTACTCTATAATGGGTCTAATGAGTGATGAGTAGAGGGGAACAATGACCTCTTTTTTTCTGGATGAGAAACCTTTTGTGATGAGGTGAGCCACGTAGAAGGATTTCCTGACCACTGTGGCGATGTGATTATCAAAGGAGAGACTACTGTCCACCTATGCCCCAAGGTCTCTTATCACATTTTCGGCATTAAGTAGACTACCAGCTATGTGGTAGTTCATGGGTACAGAGCTTTTACCAAAGGGGATGACAATACACTTTTTGGCATTTTGCTTCAGGCCATGGCTTTGACACCAGGCATCTGTCTCAGTGAGACCCTTTTGTAGTATGTCCACATCGTTAGGAGTTTCAATTATGGCTCCTAGTTTGCAGTCATCTGCAAACTTTGTTTGCCAAAGACCTTCTGTGTTAGCCTGTACTTCAGAGAAGTAGATATCAAACAGGAGAGGACCCAGGACTGAACCCTGTGGTACTCCACTTGTCACTGGTCTGAAACCGGATTTGGAGTCTGATACTTTCACAGTGTGGGTTCTGTCTGTCAGCCAGTTGGCAACCCATCTTGTGACATAGGAATTTATACCTAGTTTAGTGAGCTTATCTATAATTCCAGAGTGGGGGATAGTGTCAAAAGCCTTGGTGAGATCTAGATAAGCTGTGTGAACCACCTTACCCTCATCTATGGCTTTGGTGACTGCTTCAAAGAAGTCACTTAGGTTTAGGAGACATGATTTGCCTTTTACAAATCCGAACTGGATAGGGTCCAGAGTTTGGAGATTACCACTGTCTTTGTTTATGAGTTCCATGGCCTTGCAGACCAGGCTCGTCAGGCTAATGGGGTGGTAGTTCCCAGGGTCTGTCGTGGCTCCACCTTTGTGGAGTGGGATAACCGTCGCGGTGCACCATTCAGTGGGCACAAATATTGAGGTTAGGCTATGACTGAACATGGTACTTAAGTAGGGTGCCAGTTCATTCCGTAGTTCATCTAGAATGCAGCCTGGGATATTGTCAGGTCCCACGGATGCTGTGTTCTTGGCTTTGGAGAGTGTGTTTTTTACCTGCGCAGCCATGATTACAGGAACTTTGCATTCTTCCAGTATAGAGATGGGCCCTCTAGGGGGTGAGAGGGGGGGCAATGTTAGCATTGAAACTATCTGCCAGGATGTTGGCAATATCAGTTGGTTTTGTATATTTAGTGCCATTGTGCTGTAACTCAGAGCAGATCTGAGTGTTGCCATTGAGATTCTTGACATAGCTATAGAATGCTTTTTGGATGTCTTTAGAGTCAGTGGAAATTTTGTTTTTGTAACTAGCTTTGGAGGATTTTATGAGGGATCTCAGCTTCTTACTGACTTTGCTGTTTCCTCCACTGTGGTGCGATCTCGGAGTTGGGATATTTAAGTAGGGGGTGTGGGGGCACAGCCCTACACTTTATTTTGTGTTTGTTTTTTTTTTTTGTTTTTGCGGACCAATGATTCTGTTTGTTCGGAATTTTGTGTTTTTGTTTTTTTTGGGTCGATTATACAGCGTTCGCTATTTTAAGCTTTCACTGTTATAATATAGACCCAGAAGTTAGGTTAAGTAGTAGATTGATCTCACACCAGTTTGAATAAGCATCTACCAGTACTAGGTAATGTTGATTGTTCCACTCGAATATGTCAGTGGTTACTGTTGATCAAGGCAGTTCAGGATCTTGACTTAGTTGAAGGGGTTCTCTTTGAAAATGCAGTTAAGTACTATTGCATACTGCACAAGAAGAAAGTGCTCTATCAATGTCTTTTGCTACAGAAGTCCAAAATACTAGTCCTCTCACCCTGCTTTTGGTAGCTTTGGAACCTGGGTGACCACAGTGCAAAATCTGGAAGTATTCATGTTGGAAGGAAGCAGGAACAACAATTTTATGACCTTTGAAAATAATGCCATCTTCCTTCAACTTCACATCTCTGTAAGGAAAGTTGGGTTGCACTTCTGGATATAGTGATTGAGCTTCTGCAAAACTGGATCAGTCTTTGTGTGATCTCTTAGCTCATCAAGTCTTATGGTAGAGAAATTATGCACTTCCATGACATAGAAGTCAGAATTCTCTTTGTCAAGCTGTTTCATTGTATTTCTGGGTGATCTGGATAAGGTATCAGCCAGATAAAGAAGTTTGCCTTTTGTATAGACCATTTTGAAGTTGTACTTTTGCAGTTTAATCATCATTCTTTGTAATCTTGCTGGCACTGAATGTATAGGTTTCTTTAAAAGAGTTACCAGAGGTTGATGATCAGTTTCAATCTGAATATCTCAACCATAGGCATTATCATGAAACCTGAAACATGCAAACACTATTGCCAAAATTTCTTTCTCAATCTGAGCATATTGCATTTCAGTTTGGGTAAGTGTTCTAGATGCATAGGTTACTGGTCCACCCTCTTGAAGAATGATTGCACCTAGACAAATTTTGAAGCATTGCAAGAAAGAGTTACTGGTTTGTTGACATCATAGTATCTTAATGCAGACTGAGTTGCAATTTTCTGCTTAAGGTCTCCAAATGCTTTCTGGTGATGTTTTAACCATGATCATGTAACATTCTTACTTGTTAGTCCTCTCTAAGGCACTGTCAACTCACTAAATGTGGTATTAACTTGCCTAAATAGTTGACCATACCAAGAAAACATTATAGAGCGTGTACATTACTTGATGCTGACATCTGAAGAATGGCTGCTTGCTTGGACGGTTCTGGTCTCAAGCCAATGCCAGTAAATAAATGGCCTACATATGTAACTTCTGGTAGTCTAGGTTTGCACTTTGATGGGTTGAGCTTCAAGTTCACTTCATGTGCTCTGTCTAGAACTCTGTTAAGGTTTCTGTCATGCTCTTCTTCACCATTGCCTCCAACTAACAAATCATCTACTATTATGGCATAAGGATCACCTGAAACAAATTTGCTCTATTGCACACTGAAAGACTTCATTTGCAGAATTTATTCCAAATGGCATCCTGAGAAATCTGTATCTTCCAAACGTAGTATTGAATGTAGTCAGTAATGAAGATTTGCGATTAAGCATCACTTGTCAACATGAACTTTTTGCATCTAAGACAAAAAAAAAACAGTGGCATTCGGTATTAGAATTGCGACTTTCTCGACTGTGCACATAGGATGATGAGGTCTTTTTAATGCTTTGTTCAAATCTCTAGGGTCAATACATATTCTGATTTTGTCTGATCCTTTTTTGTGAGCTGCTACCATGGACAACACCCATTCGGTAGGTTCTGTAACTGGACAAATTACACCTTGCTGCACCATTTTGTCCAACTGAGCTTTGACTTTAGGCTGCATAGCTATCGGAACTTTTCTTGCCGGTCTGATCACTGGACTGATCTCTGGGTCTAAATTCATAGAATACACAACTGGAAGTTTGCGCAATTTGTCTTCAAAAACATCAGCATACTCTGAAAAAATTGTGTTAGTGAAGCTGAAACTGGGACATGTGCTTATTTGATTAACTTCTTTGGTAAAAAGAAAGCAGATTCATTCTCAAACTATCTCTGAGACCCAATAATGATTGAACAGGTCTTCAGACGACATAAAATAATAAGCTATAACAGTTCTTGGCCACATAACATGAAAGCACTATTGAGCCTTCGGTTTGAATTTCTTCACCTCCATAAGCAACAAGTTTTACACAACTGGCCACATTTAGTTGTTCACCAGCTCTCACTTTAGGAAAAGTATCTGCAGACATAACATTACACTTTGAACCAGTGTCTACTTTGAACTCAGTGGGTTTATCATTGATTCTGACAGTACAAAATGCTTCCTTCTTTGCCAGTAAATCTACTGCATGAAATCAGTTCAACTTGATCAATGTGCTTTTTTGAATGACCCTTCTTTATAACAGTATGGGGCTTACTTGATTTGCAAAATTTTTGAAAATGGTTCCATTTTTTATATTCATGGCATTGCTGACCAAATACTAACACCACAACTGCAACAGTTAACAATAAAGCTTGACCTGGGTTTTGCTGACTCATCCTTGTACTGCACTGAGCATGCTCCTTTAACTGAACTAGTTTTATAACTTGCTAGAAGATTGCAGGAACTCCCAGGAAAACCTGCAGGGGCTGCAGCTGCCAAGTGCTTAGACCTGTTTCTGCCTGCCACATGTTGCACGCTGTCTACATTTGCTCTGGAGCTTGCTGAAAGCATGTTCTTATCATTTGCAAGCATATTTGTGTGCCTTTCTGTAACTTCACGGATTTGATAAATCTCAATAGCTTTGCTCAGCATTAAATCACTGTCACAAAGCAAAATCTTTCTCACAGCAGCACTATTAATAGCACATGAGCCTGTCTTTTATTAACTCATCTTTTAAATCACCAAACCTAAATGTTTTAGCTTTGTTCCTCAGGTCAGTAATATAAGCTGCAAAAGTTTCTCCTTGCTTTTGATCTCTTGTGTAAAACAAATGCCTCTTTAATGTAACATTAGTCTGGGGTTACACATCTATATGAATTTGTGGTTCAAACACTTGGGGGCTTCCCTTGATTCAGCGTGTACAATAATACAATGATTTTCCCCTTCACCTTCATACACTGCTGGTACATATGCAAATTAATGCTCCCTTTCAATGGCTTCTGAACCTGCTTGATTTAGCAAAATGAATGCCCTGGTGTGTGCATCTTTATCAGAATAAGATGCTTGTATGAATATGTCATACTCCTGCTCAAATATCCTCCAATTCTCTGCAATATTCTGATCAAATACAAGTGGTTGTGGTTTTCAAAAGCCATCTGCCATATTAATACATCTCAGTGAAGACTTTTGCCAGTATGCACGAACACACACACATGTACATATGCCTGAAATGTATACCAGTACTTTTAACTATGCCCAATAGCACAACAAGCTTCTGTATAACTGAACTTTGCAAAATACATTTCCCGGACACTGTAATATTCTTGAAATCACTGTACTATAAAAGTCACATATCATCATTTTAAGAAACATTTCAAATAACTGCACTGTGCAAATAAACTGGGGGGAAGAAGCTGAGAGTAAGAAATATTTTGAAATAATTGCATTTTGCATATAAACAGTACACAGCACAGTGAAATTTTCCCCAAAATGGCTGTACTTTGCTAAACAGCTTTGTATAGTACAAGAAACATTATGTAATGGTGGCACTCTGCAAATAGACACACCCAGCACAAGAACCTTTTGAAATGATTGTATTTGATTGCACTTTATGAAACTGAGGCACTTTGCTCAAAACAGATTCTTTGGAATAAATGCAGAGTAATAAACACACACTGTAAGCACTTTTGCACACTCTGAGATACTTTTAATAACTCTAGTTATACTATTCAGAGCTCCAATCAATGAAAAGTAGCTGTTTATGCCAAATCACAGTAATTTGGCAAAAAACATGTAGTCTCCTTGCTTTATTTATACTTAATGTTCCCTTTTTTGCCCTTTGTTATAGTCACTTTGTTGATTTAATCTCTTTTCATGCCCATTGTATTTTTTTGTACTCGTTTTAACTCCAAACATGCTTGTTTTACTTTAAACATGCTCATTTTGCAGTTCTGAGGTAATTCTAAACCCCTTCCATGCTTTTCTGATGCTTGTTTTATCAAATATCTTAATTTAAAATATTTTGTCTGATTAATAAACATTTTATGCTTCTCGTTTGCTTAATAAACGTTTCTGTGCTATTTGTTTGCTTAGTAATGCATTTTGTGTCCTTGTAATGCTCTGTTTTATCTTTTTTAATAAATAAATCGTTTGTGCAAGTTTTCATTACCTTTAGTGCATTTCCGCCCCTTTTTTGCTCTTGATTCACTTAGTTTTCCTTCACCATTAACACTGCACCTCATGGCTCTAAAAAGCAGTCTGTGGAATCCTGGTTCTAACACCATGTCACTTGTCTAGTCAAGATGAAATAGATGAACATTGTGGGTTCTGTTCAAGCAGCTTTATTATGTACAAACACAAACATATATACAAACTAGCTGTCTCATACATAGACGTTCACACTCTAGCTGTGATCACAAAATGGCACTGAAGCTAGCACATGCTTGCTATTTATATGCATGTTCAGGTCTTAGAAATCCTTCTTAAAGGTACAACACACATGTTATTCCACACTCTTCTTCTGGGTCAAAAAGATTTCCCCTCTTGTATCTAAAACAGCCAGAGCATCCATTGGCAAAGGAGTTCTCCTTTCTCAACCTGAATTTGGATTCCAAACTTTTGCTTCTGCCTCCGAGAAAAACATTGCCACACTCCACAGTATCTCTAACAGCATCTGTCGATTCATTACAAACTGACCTGTCTGTGAGCATCACTGTATCACCCAAGAAAAACCCTAATGGTTGCCTATAAACCAAATATCTAACCTACTTTTCGGATCCCATCTTTAGGATTTACTCCCAGCGCAGCTAGTCTTCATGAAAAAAAAACTTCCTTATACAATCTAATTACCTCTAGAACCAAACTGCACTGCACTTCACATGATTTCTCCTCTTAGGCACCTACTCTTTATCAAGCTTTCCCCATTGACATTAAGGAAATGTTATTCAAAATCCAGAATGCAACTCAAAAAGCACTTAATCCAAGTCAAATTATCCTTCTTCAACGCAAGACATATCGCCTAATCTATTTCCTTTCCAAGTCTCTTACCCTCTCAAGATTTACTGAATATTGATCTCCTTTAGAAACTAATGTATATATTTTATATTACACTCTACTTGATTATACATGGCACTGTGCCTGTTCACTGGAATGTATATACAGCACACAGTTTTTTTTTTTCTATGTAATTAGTCTGAACTATTCTGTTATTGCTTACATTGCAGTATTTTTTGTTTGTGAAATGTTTTGTATTTCACCCGGACAGAGTCTGGAATAGGTCAATATTGATCAGTGCAATATCCTGGAAAACAAATGTAACTAAAATAACATGAAATAAAACAAACTAGAACTTATCACCGTACTTTTCAGTTACCTCTCTTGCAGGTACCATTCCTTTAACTTGGCTTTTTCAACATTTTCTGATCTCAACAGGGGCATCAGAGTACTGTACCTTTATTGTTGACACCCTTCAGGAGGTAGCACAACCCTCAGTAGACTGAACCTTCTAGCCTGCAGTTACTGTTTCTTGTCTAGAAATGTTTTTCATACACTCACAGTGTTTCTCATGTCTGTATAACCAACATATACTTAACAAATGTGTTTACAATTCCTGCTGTTCCTGTCCCACACTCTTGCTTCTTCACTGTCTCCTTTTCAAGATGGCCTTTCACTACCATCTTCACATAGTCACCAACTACTTTGCAAAACATAGCAAATGAAACTCCTAAACCCTTCATTACTCTCCAGATGTTCTGCCATTCCTCTTGGCTTATTTCACTCACCTACTTTTGATCCCTCTTATTCATGGTGCTCCATCTATTTACCAATTACCACTCTGTAGAACTGTTTGGTTTCCATCATTCTGTTACTTATTCTTTTCAGAGGGTAATTCTTCTTTACTTTCCTACCTTCCCCTTCTTCCCTCCTCATTGCTCGCAGCACACCTTAATAACTTCCCATCAGTATTTTGTCACTAAATTACATTCCATTTTTGCATCCTCAGACACCAGTGATTCACTTTTATCTCTGTACCGTGTGTCATCAATCCTAAATGTCCCTTTGACTTTCCATGGTTTGTTTTTCCATAGTGTCTACTCCTATTTAAATATCTTAGTCTTCCAAATGGTGGTGTATTTCCACAAGCTGCATTGCTCTTTCTGTACTTTTATTCAGATTTTACTCACTCTTCATGTATATCCCTCATGATTTTTCTCCATTCTTTCATCTACTGTACTGTTTATTTTTGTTTGTCTCATATCTGTTCTCCCACATTTGCTTACTGTATCATGATTTATTGCACCTGTCAGGTTTCATATCACAGTTGTTGCTAACTTATAACAATCTGTGCATGTCACTGCCCCACCCTTCATTTCAGTATGACTGCTTGCTTGTCTGTTTATTTCCTACCATTCTTTCTTCTCTGCACAAACATATTATTCCCTCTGCATGTCTCCTCTAACTGTGCTCTTGCCAATCAAGAAATGCCTCATTAAGTAGGGTATTTAAGGCAAATGTAATAATTTTTACTGCTGCTATTCTACTATAATCATATCCCTGCCACTCATTTCACCTTTTTAGGATTCTCAGATGTGTCATATAATATAATCTTCTTCTTCCAAACTCCCTACAACTTTCAGTTCTGAATATTTTACAGTCTTTTTATCACTGGCAGACATAACTCACCCGCCAGCTTCCTCTACAGTTAATAACAATGTTCTTTGGAGAAAAATAGTTCTGACGCTTTCCTGAAGAAATAAATCTCCTAAATAGCTTCTGGTAGGACACTGCAAAAATTTCAAGTAATCTTCATGCAGTCGTCTGCAAGAAGGCAGACTTTATTTTTAATTCCCCCTCCCTTTTCTTCTCCTTAACTATCTTGTGTACTCTTTCTACTAACCATCCATTCAACATTATAAATAGTAAAGGTATGAGTGAGCAATGTTATTTTGTCCCCAATTCATACAGAAGCAGTCTTGGTAGGAAGCCATTAGCCATCACCATTACAATCTCTTTAGGGTGAACATGCATCACCATTACTCCAACTTTTGGAGGTATGTGGAAGTATCCACTTACTTTATTCAGAGCCTTAATTAGCTATGGTAAAAATAGCATTGCATTCTGCATTTTTGCCATCTCATCTCATTTTAGAAATTTGATGGCAGAGAAAGTGAAAGTTATAGGTAAAGATTAGTTTTAATTGCTCGTGTCCCACATTCATAAGGAGGGATAAAAAAAAGTCTTGTTTTGGTGTCGCATGCAGTAATAAGTGTAAGAAATTCAGGAGCTTATGGGTGTCTGTAGCTTGCTCTTTCTTACATAAATAGCTATTGTATCACTTCTTTTTATCTCTACACAGTGTGTTCCTCACTTTTATCTACCCCCATATATTACATTTTACAAAGATAGCACTCTCTCTGCTTTCTATTCACCATTTCACTCGTAGTTTTGATTCATCCTTTAGGTATTTCCATCTCACATGTGCCTTGTATACTTCTGCTTCAAGCACCTTGTTTGTCTGGCAGTATTTGCAACAATATTACCTGTAGCACTCACACTTGTTCACTATTTTCTGCACCATGGCATAATGGTTAAGGTCTTTACCATTGAAATATAAGGTGCAGGGTTTGATTTTACCTCTGGTTACTGGCTGGTCTTGTAGTAGTCTGCAGACTAGTAGCCTGTTTTTAACCTATGCATACAGTTTGTAGGGCATAATTTTGGTGTTGATGCTCATTCAGCCTTTCTTCCCATTTCAGAAATTTCAGTTTATGACAGTTGTATATCAACAGAAATATATGCACCCATCTTAACATGCACGGTATCATGGCTGCACCCACAGAAGAAAACATTTCATTTAAAATATTGTATAGCAGCATTAGTAGTTTTTTCAGTTTTAGTCATACCAAAAATCATCTATGTACACATCTTTCACTAGCATTAGAAGCTTGCCAGTGTGAGAAGATAAATCTGATGTTGTACAGTAAAATGTCTAGCTCATAGCTTAAGAGGAAGCAATAAAAAAATGGTATTGCCAAAATTATCTTTTGGACTGGCACTTGACAAATGTCTGAAAAAGGTTCATTTATATAGGATATCTGCAGATCAAGGGGTGTGTAACTTTTTAAATTAATGGTAGGTTTCAACTCAAAACACCCTAATGTACAGTATTTCATCCTTTCTGAATGAGCATTATTAAGACATATAAAAGGACTATTATTTTATTATTTTTTGTTCCATTAACATTTGCTTTCATTATTTTGTGTTTTGTATCACTCCTTTACCCTGCTCCATCTTACCCGCATTTATGTTTTCCCCTCACATTTATTTCAGAAACTGTAATTTATGTGCTTCTCCCCTTTCTTCCCCCTTTCTCTCATTTCATTTGTTGTACACAGCAATTTTTATTTTAGTTCAATCTATATCAAAAGGCCATTGGTTTATCTCTTATCAAACAGTATAAATTTCCATAACTATAATTTGTATTATATATTTTACACCACAAAAAAATCAGAGAACTGGTAGGCAAAGTGTGTTGAGCACTTTTGTCTTTATTATTACTTCAAGACTTCTTCAGAGCCAGTTATACTTCAACTTCAACTAGCTGTACCCTCTTCAGCCCTGACTAGAGGTACTTACACCACCACCAGACATAAAGCTGTGAAATCAGTGCTTCGTGTCCCTGCCCCAAACAGCTGATACACAAACTCAGAGATTTAATTTTCACACACACACACACACACACACACACACACACACACACACCTGGGAAAGGCTGGAACAGATTTGCTACCTATACCCTCTTCTGACCAGACTAGAGGTACTTACACCACCACTAGACACTCCAAAGCTAGCTACTCTAAGGCTGTTGCAAGGATGCCCAATTATACTGAGTGAAATTAATATTAATACAAATGGTAGTATGACCAACAGGCAAGACTTTCAGAAGTGGTCGAAGCTGTCACCAAATGTATACAAGTACTCACAGAGGTTAAAATATTCTCTAAAAGACCAGCCACAATGAAAAGCTCAAATATATTTAATAATAAATAAGAAAATGACATGAAAATACTACTAAACACCAGAGTTTCAATCACAGGAAATAAAATAATACAGGTAAATAGATTTGCACAGATACAGAAAAACGGTACTTAACTAATCTCACTATATTTTCCTGACTGAATAATTACTATTTCCTGATCATTTACTAGAGCAAGGCAAGATGAAGCAGGTGAGGGTCATTCCTTGTCCGGTTCCAAGAACAGGATGCCATGGAACTTCAGTCTCACCTAGTATTAAAATATAATTTTTAGTGATGGATTACAGAATGACATCATACATCTGGTTATCTGACTTCTGGTTTCCATGCTACCCTTATTGCTAGAAACTGCCAGGGTTTAGCACGTGTCACTAATAAACACACACAGAGCTTGCTAAGATCTGATGCAGCTTCTGGAAGTCCTAAAACAATTTCAGACTTCTACCCTTCCAGAGTAGCAATCCGTTCACTGCTAAAGACAACAAATAAGGCTTCCTAGTGCTTGTTTTTCCAGGCATTTAGCCTTTGGCTGTTATCAGAACTATAAGATACAATATTTATGCCCTAAACTACCACACTCCAAAATCTACTACCCTCTTACTCCAGCAGTAGAACTCGTCACTCCAGCAATGTTCCTGTGCCAATCCTGGTTAGTTCTTAACATGAATCTTATTCCTATTCTCATCTCTAATAACTCTGCTACAAAGTTACAAGTATCTCTAATTATAACTCTGGAGATTTAGTTAAACCTCATCCTTTCATGCTACCATACTTTCAAAATGTACTCGCAGTCACATGAATTTTGCTGAGTTACCTGTCTGTATATGTACAGTGTTACCTTAAACTGAGTGTAATTGTGTATCATCTTTATATATCTTAAATTGAATGTACCTGGTATCTTCAATACTAACTTAAGTTTATAATATGTATTTATCTGCATTTTACTTTATTTAGTTCTGTTTAGTGGAGCTTTTCTCCCTTTGCCTCCACTGAAAAAAAGACGTGTCCAGTTGGACTTTCCCAGTAAACAAATCTTAAAATAAAAAATTTTAAAAAGAGCCTTAGAACCAGGCTCTGAAGTAGTCTTAAAATAATAACAAAGATGAAAGTGCTCAATACATTATACCTACCAGTTTTTTGTTTGTTTTTTTTTGTTTTTTTTTTTTGTTTGTTTTTTTGTGGCCAGTTGTTTAGTTCAGTGTTTGGTTGTTCTGCTACATACCTTATTTTATTAAAAACAGAAATAAACGGCAATTTATCAATTAATGGAGATCCAAACTTCCATACGCTCATTTTACTTTAAACAACCTTGCACCATTAATTTAATATGGCAGGTGTCCACCTATATAACGTTTCTGTTTCTTCCATAGCCCAGTCAGGCATTCTCTTCCCAATAAACAATTAAAGGGAAAAACATTTGTCACCCTGCTTTTAATCATTTACTTGTCATCAACATGTCAAGTCCCTCCAGTTGAGTGCCTAAGCTGCCAGGTTTTCTTCTGTTTCTTTCATTTCTCTCCAGCCCGCTATCAGCAGACTTTCACACTTTTCATTCTCATTCTATCATTCAGCAATGTTAACTGCTGCAACACTCTGCCACCCTAACCACATGGAGCTATTCTCTTTAAAATAACACCTGAGGATTTCACAGTCCGCAGCATTTGTCATCTGACCAGATATTTTTCTATCAAAAACACAAGAAATATTACTTTCAAACAATAATCATTGTGATAATCATTGTATGACTACACAAACCTACTGGAATAATATAAATAGACTCTCACAGAATTGATAAGGTGCCATTTATTTTTGTTTTTATTAAAAAAAAATACATACTAAAAAATACTGCAAGGAAGAGTAGATCCTGCCTTTCTAATTACACTTCTCTTTGTTCATTTTTCGGCTTTTATCCAAGTAGCACAGTTAGTCATTACAGGTCAACTTATTTATTGGTAGAAAGTTTATTTCTAAAATGAAAGCAGCTGGATCTACAAGTTCTGAACTCATCTGTCTTGTATTCAATAATTTCAGCCAAGCTAGAACTTCCACTGAGTGACCTCTCAGACCTCTTGCATCAAAGGCACATGGGATATATGCAAATGACCCTTATGAACATCAGGTGTTTCAGCTATATGGTGATTCTGAATGCCCATGACTTATTTTGTTTTAAGTCATTTCAATGTACAATTATAGGCCAATAAAGCCAAGCCCCACTAGCTGTGGATATGCATATTTCGGCCTTGTTATGACCTCATCAGCACAGCACAAGCAGAGTCTTTGACTAAGGATAAGAAACACAAGGCTGGATAACCCAAATCTATCTTAATATGTAGCAGTCAGTATCAAGCTACACACTGTATGGTCCTGCTTATCAAAACGAACAACATAATGCTTATATATAAAAATCGCCAGCCTGACAGAATATCAAGATATCTTGATTACAACTTTGCAACAAATGAATGGATAATGCCTAGAGTAAAAATACAATCCAATTTTGGGAAGCTTATACTGGGTTTGTGCCTTCTGGATACAAGTTAACTTTAACACTGCCAATCATTTTTGTGGTCATAGCCTTCACACTGATCTGTTAGATGTTTAAGTAAAATGGTGGAAATATACAAAAGAGATGATGGATGTTTCCACTACTCGGCTCCTGGGTCAACCACTGACTGTGATAAGGAGTATATAGTAATGAGGGATCCGCTTCAGTAAATTGACATAACATAATACCGAAATTTAGAATGCTGAGATGAAAAGATCACAAATTAACTTTAATGAATGTTAACAATGACAAAAATGTTAAAAATCAAAAAGGTAATATGCATGTCTGGAAACACGATGGAGGTTTTGAATGGAGATTGTGCTAGATTTAGAAAAACATCTTAAGTTAAATATAATATGTAAGAGAAACATTTTACATATTTAATGATTGGAAATAGAGATTGCAGTACAGTGAGGAATGGGAAATTTACCATTTTCCCCACTGTAGTATGATCTCAGAGTTTGTATATATAATTTGCAGGGAGTGTGGGGGGTGCAGGGGGGCTTGCCCCTGCAAAAACATTTAAAAAGGTATATATTTTTTGTATTTATTTGTTTTACTGTGTAGGTTATTTGAGTTCAGGTTGATCTTCATGGTGCTTCTAGACTTCCATATTAGGTTTTCAATTTTTAACATTTTTGGCATTGTTAACATTCATTAAAGTTCATGTCTGATCTTTTCATCTCAGCATATTAAATTTCAGTATTAAGCTATTTTGATCTACTGAAGTACATCCAGTAATGAGTGGTATTGTTCAAGAGGAACAACAGATTAAGTTGTGGTTAGGAAATAACTATAGGGAACTTTGAAGTGATGATTAAGGAGTATAGGAAAGAGACTGATAAGTAAAGACTGTAAGTCTGAGGACAGAAGAAAGTGACGAACTAACTAATGATAAAAGATTGCTAGGAATGGATAGAAAATGATGTGTGAAGAGGAAGATAATTGGTTGACTAAAAAGAGAGGGAAAACAATTATGTGTGATTAATATTGAAATAAGTGATTAAACAGAGCATGAACAGTCTGTACTGAGCTTCAAATCACATTATCCTGCTGGTGTGACTGCAGAGGGTAGACACACGTTGCAAAGGAGTAAACATAAATGTCAGGAAACACTGGTGACTTATGATAAGTTTGTTCCATAAGATAGGAATGTTACCAAGAATTCAATGTCCAGTGCCAGATCATTTGTCCATTTCATGCAAAATGAAGACTCTAACACTACAGATAATTTCCTAGTGTTGAGAACTAGATATTTATGTTAAGATTAAAACTATTTCCATCATCCTTCAGTTAAGGAAAATAACAAAGTTAATGTTTAAGAACACTTTGTGGTCTAAATTTCTAAGTTACAAAAGGAAAACACAAATTCGAAAACTACCAGGCACAAACTATTAAAATCAATGAATAAACTTTAGTAAAAATAATACGAAACTTTTGGGGGCTGCCTGTGCCCCAATATATACAAATGTGGTCATGTTTGAATGGGAAACTGAGAAATTGTTTAAGAGTAAATATTTTAGGTTTATAAGACATTACATGAGATTCCTGGATGATATTTTTATATTATGGGATGGACCAGAAGTGGTAATAGAGGAATTCATTAGGTATTTAAATAGTACTAGTCACTACTTGAAATTTACTTACAATTTTAGTCGTGAGGGCATTGCTTATCTAGATACATTTGTTTCTAACAATAAAGAGGGTTTTAAATCCCATATATACAGGAAAAACTATTTTTTAAATAATTACTTGGAGTATACAAGCAATCACCCATTTAAGACCAAAAAGAGTATTTTTAAGGGACAGTGCATTTGCGCTGCCCGAATGACTTCTATGTATAATGATATGTCAGATGAAATTGGTTTCATATGCAGCTTGTTCAGAAATAAGGGATATCCCTCTAAGTTAATGAACGAAACAAAGACATATGTAATAGGGGAATGGGGGAAAAATTTTCCCCAGTATTGGGCAAACCCCTAACAAGTAGTGGTATAAACAATGATTCTGTCATTGAATATAAACGAGCGTGCATTTTGGAATATACCCCCCAGGTTACACAAAGCAAAGAAATTTTAAAACGGTATTGGAATATATTGACAGTAGATAGTGCACTGAAGGAAATAGTAGGGGATGCACCCATTTTTGTATCCCAAATGGGAATAAATATGAAGTTTATTTTTAAGAGGAACAATAGGGTAGTAAGTATGAGAACACAGTATAAGGGAACCAGAAAATGTGGATGTTGTAGATATTGCCAGGTCATACTAGAAGACGAAGGGATCATCTTAGAGAACATTAATAGGACCCGAATTACCTTCAGGAGAGGTAACTGTAATACAAAAAATATTATATATATGGCCAAATGTTCAGGGTGTACTAGTTTTTACATAGGAAAAACTGAATGATTGTTCAAGAGACGAATTTATGACCACCTATATGCTATAAAGAAAAAAGATAGTACAAATGCACTTTATCGGCATATAGAGGCCACAGACAACACTCAGTTTTAAATTTGCCATCCTAGAACAGATAAAAATGAACAGTAGAGGAGGTAATATCAAAGTATATCTGGCTGAGAAAGAAGTGAGATGGCAAATTTTAACTGATGCTTCCACTTTACCCGGATTAAATGAATACATCACTATAAAACCTATCTTACAAAAGTTACAATAGGAGAATGGTACATATGTTGTTTATACACAATATATATTAATTTCATTATGTGATTGTACACCAAATTAAAGGGTCTAGGATTTTACTTTTTTATTATCCTTTATTGTTTTTATTATGACAGCTACATTTATGATTTTAGGATATAGAAATTCAATTAGCATTTTTAAGCAAGGGTAGGAGATATATGTGCAATAATTTGTTATGTCTAGTGACGTTTAAGTATACACATAATGCTTTATTCAAATTCTATGTTTAATTCATGTATATATAAAAATATTCCCTTAGGTTATTAATTTTATGGTTATATAATTCTTAATGGTTTTGTACATAGGTATTCGCCATTAATTATTGCAATAGGATGAATACGTATATTTTTAATATTTTTATATTTTTACTATTCATATATTTTGTTATGCAAATGGATATTTATATACCAGTAGCATAGCATATGATTATGAATAGATTAAATTGAGTGTATTGGAAAGGAATATGCACTATGCTACATATAGGTACTATATGGGAAGTATCCTTTTAAAGAAATTTATTGTTTTGGCACCAAAAAATGTATAAATTAGCACTGCTAATTGTTTTATTGATTCTGATGAAGTCCACATGCTGGGTGGATGAAAGCGCTTGACCTGTTTTGTATCCGTTTGATGTTTTTATCTGTCCATTTGTTGAGTGTTTTGCTTATTAAATCAGGACGTATTATAGCTTTGTGGAGTGTGCATCTTCCTTCAGGCATTTAATAGTGTTCAATAGTTGGATAACAGTATTCTGATTTAAGGTACATATTTTCCTGTCTTCTCATTTCTGTTTTTTTAGTTTCAGCTTTGTTGTGCTTTTGTCTTAAACAGTAGTGGCTTGATTAAAATGTAGCTAGAATGTTACATTCTGAACAACCTAATTGTGGGTTATTGCAGAGATTTGTCATTTTATGTATTTGAAGTAAAAGTTGTCATTTTTGGCATGCACAGGACTCACCTGAGCAACATATCTCTCAAACTCTTAGCACAAAAATATGGACAAAGCCAAAATAATGGGGAGGGGCACAAACCCCCCAAAATAGGGACACATTTTAAATATTGCTCTCATAAACTTAGAAAGTTGCTAGAATAAAAGGTCTTTGTGTTACTACGCATTTCCAGAAGGATATGACATCTGAAACTCAAATGCCTGTTATTTAGTGAATTCAATCCTCTCTTATTTCTCACAAAAATCCAGAAAACCACAAATTTTATGAGGTGCACACCAAAAATATGAAGCAAAAATCTGGACATTCTGTGAAAATCTGGAGAGCTGAGAGGTATGCAGAGCAAATCTATAAATCATATTATTTTATTTTTATTTTTATTTATTTTACATTTGTTGACCGGGAAATATTATTGATACATTAGTTTCAGATTTGTAAGTGGGGTCATTTTTAGGTATGTTTCAGAACTGTGAGTAAACATGAGTGTCCAACAACTGCTGAAGTTTCAGCAAAAATCATTTATAAGTCAAGAAGCACGAAATGGCCAGGATTCATGGTGGCCTACACTTCACGCTGAGATAATTTGTATGAAGATCCTGCTGTTTGTGATGCATTAAATACCTCCCTACATGTTGTACCTGTCTGTGCAACAATCTAAGCAGCAGAATATGCTAATGAAGGGTTAAGTAGGTGAATTATATGCTAACTAAGCAAATCATCATCATGGCAGAATGATTCAGGAACATATAAGACCTGTGTCTAAACTCCACACTCCCTTTAGACCTTAGTTCGAATACACTGGAATACAGCCACAAAGACACTTAGAAAAAAATGTTAAGGGTTGCTG
Source organism: Protopterus annectens (assembly GCF_019279795.1). NCBI lineage: Eukaryota > Metazoa > Chordata > Ceratodontiformes > Protopteridae > Protopterus > Protopterus annectens. Next base: position 1,138,206,080 of record NC_056728.1, on the reverse strand, counting down.
CTGCCATCATTAACTTGTATGTGCAGGTGCTGCTGCCAGATCTCGGCCTAGAAAGCGTGGCATGTTTGACCACATTTCACCTACCATGTATTACATGAGATAGGAAAAACAGACCTCTACAGGATAGACAGGGATACCACAGAACAAATAGTAAACATTTCCCGGCCTCACCTTAGGTCACATGAGAATCATGGAGAATCCATCCCAGTGAAAACAAAGGTGTGTATAGCATTACATATACCAGCTACAGGCACTTTTCAGAGAACCACAGGGGACACAGTGGGGTGTCACAGGCCATAGCCTCAAGAATAGTACACAGATGTCTTAATACAATGCTGTACCCCAGAGGAAAGAGCAACTACCGTGCAAAGTTTTTATGCCATACACATTTCCCAGAGGTTCTGGGGGCAAAAGACTGCACACGCATAGAAATAAACCCCCCACTTGGTGAACAGGGAAGGAGGTACCTCAACAGAAAAGGCCATCTCTCTATCAATTTTCAGGTGATCTGTAATGCACTAGACATCATCTACAATGTGTGTACTGGTAACCCTGGCAGTTTCCATAACTCCCACATATAGCACACATGTGACTTGTACCCAAGATTTTCTATGGGCAACTTCCTACAGAGTCATCTGGGGGGATGAAGGTTATGGACTAGAACCTTGACTCATGATACCCATGAAAAACTCACACAACCCCAATGAGCAAAGGTACAGCAATGCACACACTCAGACTAGAAATATTATAGTGCATATTTTTGGCTTGCTCAAGTCACGTTTCCAATGTCTAGAGACATATGGAGGTGCCATGCAGTATGTCCCTGCCACCACTGCCAAACTACTGACAGTCTGTGTCATATTACATAATATTATTGTTAGAAAACAGTTGCAACAAGGAGAACAAGGCCAAGGGCTGCAGGTCCCAGTGTGACAGACAGGGCCAGCAGACACAAATGAGTATTCAGATGAAGAACTAGCAGCTGGAGAAGATTATGGCAGACAAAGATGAACAAAGTATGCTGAAGCCCTGGCTATGAGGCAGAGAACAGTGCACACACTCACTATCTAAGTGAAAAGAAAAAAAGAAGCTAAGCACATGCTAGCAGTAACAGTGATACATGCAAACCTGTCAACCTTTACTTACCCAAGTACTGGCTGTGTTCTATGAGCATCAGACAGACATAACCCCAGAACAGACAACTTTATCAGTAGCATTAACCAAGGCAAGTGATGAACCTGTAATGAAGACATACATGATTACCCTTGTCTATAAGAAGTATAGTTCACTAAGATAAAACTTTGCTCAACTGTACAGGAATGTCAGCAGTAATCTATGAGTGATATAGACAACATAAAAAGTAAACAAGAACTGTGAAGCTATTAAAAGGTATACATAGAATTATTTTTTTCTTGCATATGCAACCTGTGCATCAAGCCAATAGGCCCATGTCAAACAAATCTACAAGTGTTGTATCAAATTCACCATCATCCACAATAGTTACACGATCAAGCATACTTGCATCCATAATAACTAGAAAATATGATATAAGTAGTTAAGATACAAATGAGAATATGTTATCCAACAGAGGAAAACACCTATGTAAGGCTGAAACACATATGCTTGGCTTGCTCACTACTGTGCATCAGACAAATGTCAACCAAGTTATTCACCTCAAATGTGACCAGAGCAATCCGGCATCAACTGTACAAGGTGTTGAGCAACCATTAAATTAGTAATAGGACTGTACTGCTACTAACACTATTACAACTGCAATTAGGAGCACAACAAATAAAATAGTGTCAAACCTAAGTAGAAGAAAAGAAAAATGCAATTTATTTCATACTTCATGATGAAAGCAGATATACAATTAAGCAAGGATTACCTCTCCACTCTATGCATCAAACATAAACAACCCTAAGTCACAAATAAATGTGCAAACGGCATGGCACAGTCAGTATCAATTGCATTTAGTCATCATCAATTACATAGGGTGGGGTGAGGATTACAGGTTACAGGAGGACAAGCCTGACACAAAAGAAGTGTATGGATGTGTGAGAAACAGGTTAACAGCAAATATTTCTAGTCAGGGCTAGTTACACCAGATTTAAAGAAGTAAAAAATTAACTACTATATAAGTGTGTGTGTGTGTGTGTGTGTGTGTGTGTGTGTGTGTGTGTGTGTGTGTGTGTGTGTGTGTGTGTGTGTGTGTTAGGTGGTATGGGGACAATGAAGTGTACTGTGTGGGGGGTCTGCAGGAAAACAGGCACAGCATTTTGTGCTAACACTATGCCTGCCATCCTGGACAGGAGTAAGCCATGCATGGTAGAGGATTCAGTTCACCACTCCCACCCCTGACCATGTGAACTACCTCTACCAGGAGTTGCACTGCTAGTTCCATGACCCTGGGTAGACATTAGGGAGCTACCTGAACTTGAATGATGTCTGCTGGATGAGCTCTCATCATACTTATGTCCATGACCATGATGTCTACCACATCTGGGTGTGGACTCCTCAATCACTGTCAGAACAGTAGAAATAATACCACTACCACAATGTTATCTGACATGGCCACATTGCAGCTCTTTGTTTACACAGATGCTGTCTCTCCACTAGCAAACATTCCATATCAGACACTGCATGATACACTGTGTCATTCATACAGTAAAAGGACTCACACACATAGTTCAGAATCTGGCCATCTGTTCTGAGGCCCTGGTGGAACTTGTCTGAGCCACCACAACAGTCCTACACATATATTGAGTAGCACCTACTGACACACTAACATTGGGGGAGCCATGCCTCCTCTGAGCATCTCTCACTATGGCTAGGGGAGACTCCGTCAGATCTACAAATGGGGTAACCACACTACCATGATCAGCTGTGTCACCGTCAATCTGTCCTATCTCAGATAGCTCTTAGTCAAGGGTAGGCATAACGACTGTGTCCAAATTCTGGGTGGGGGATGTGGGAGGCATAACCTCAGCACCAGACATAGGTTCATAGGTAGGTACTAGGCTATCGGCCCTAGGGCCTATACAAGGCTAGCCAAAAAGGTACCCTGGCTTTTGCCACCCAAGAAAATTATTTTCCTGTGCCACTGTCAAGCAGAGCCACAGAAGTGATCCAGGGGTGAATTTCCTATTTCCCATCCAATCATCAAGATTTTTCTTAAAGTGCTAATGAGGAGCTTTTTTGATATAGATAGGTAGTTTATTCCAGAGTACGGGAAGTTTCTGGGACAGGAATCTATCCCTCCGGCATGTTCTGTTTATTGTGGTGACAAGGTTTAGGTCCCTAGAGCGTGTAGCTCAGAGGGATTGGGGTTTCTTTAAGTGGAGCATGTCCAACAGCTCTGGGTTTGACATAGCTTTGTATGTTAGACAGAGATCACCTCTGAGTAGGCGATATGCAATGGAGTAACGCTGGAGTTTTTTGAGACGGTCTGCATAGGGCATCTGTTTGAGGCTGGTAATCTTCTTTGTGAGGTATTTCTCGGCCTTTCCAGTTGTTGTAGATGTCTTGTGAGGTACATACCAAAAGGGGCATTGTACTCTATAATGGGTCTAATGAGTAGAGGGGAAAAATGACCTATTTTTCTCGATGAGAAACCTTTTGTGATGAGGTGTGCCATGCAGAATGATTTCCTGACTACTGTGGCGATGTGATTATCAAAGGAAAGACTACTGTCCACCTGTGTCCCAAGGTCTCTTATCATACTTTCCGTGTTAAGTATACTACTCCCTATGTTGTAGTTCATGGGTACAGAGTTTTTACTAAAGGGGATGACAATGCACTTTTTGGCATTGAGCTTGAGGCCATGGCTTTGACACCAGGCATCTGTCTCAGTGAGGCCCTTTTGTAGGATGTCCACATCATTAGGCGTTTCGATTATGGCTCCGAGTTTGCAGTCATCTGTGAACTTTGTTAGCCAAAGACCTGTGTTAGACTGTACTTCAGAGAAGTAGATACCAAACAGGAGAGGACCCAGGAGTGAACCCTGTAGTACTCCACTTGTCACTGGTCTGAAGTCGGATTTGGAGTCTGCTACTTTCACAGTGTTGGTTTTGTCAGTGAGCCAGTTGGCAACCCATCTTGTGACATATGGATTTATACCTAGTTTAGTGAGTTTATCTATAATTCCAGAGTGGGGGATAGTGTCAAAAGCCTTGGCAAGATCTAGATAGGCTGTGTGAACCACCTTATCCTCATCTACGGCTTTAGTGACTGCTTCAAAAAAGACTGTCCGGTTTAGGAGACATGACCTGCCTTTTACAAACCCGAACTGGGTGGGGTCCAGAGTTTGGAGATTACCAATGTCTTTGTTTATAAGTTCCATGATGATACATTCCATGGCCTTGCAGACCAGGCTCATCAGGTTACTGGAGCGGTAGTTCCCGGGGTCCATGATGGCTCCCCCCTTGTGGAGTGGGATAACCGTCACTGTGCGCCATTCAGCAGGCACAAAGCCTGAAGTGAGGCTATGACTGAACATGGTACTTAGGTGGGGTGCCAGTTCAGTCTGAAGTTCGTGTAGAACGCAGCCTGGGATTTTGTCTGGTCCCATGAATGCTGTGTTCTTGGCTTTGGAGAGTGTGGTTTTTACCTGTGCAGCCATGATTACAGGAACTTTGCATTCTTCTGGTATAGAAATAGGCCCTTTATGGAGTGAGAGGGGGGTAAAGTTAGCACTGAACCTATCTGCCAGGAAGTTGGCAATATCAGTTGGGGTCTGTATATTTAGTGCCATTGTGCTGTAACTCAGAGCAGATCTGAGTGTTGCCATTGAGATTCCTGACATAGCTATAGAATGCTTTGTGGTTGTCTTTAGAATCAGTGGTGATTTTGTTTTCGTAACTAGCTTTGGAGGATTTTACCAGGGATCGCAGCTTCTTACTGAGGCTGACCAGGGAGCTCCTCCACTCATGGGATTTTACTCTCTTTTGCAACAACTTCTTCCTTCTCTTGTACCGTTTGTTTATGGCAGGCGACCACCAGATTGGCTTCCTTTTTTGGAGGATAGCATCTTGGTTCTGTTTGGGATAGCACGATGCATGCACTTGTGTAAGTGTTTATAAAGTGCAATTGTGTAGGATTCAGTAGTTGTAACTGTATTGTCCATCTGCATGGGTGTCATGAAGTTCACCACTTCTGTCTTAAGAAGCATGAAGTTGGCTTTAGAGAAATTTTTTACCGTGGTTTCCTTAATAGGGGGTGGGGGCAGGATGTGGATATCTAGAGTGATTAGCTTATGGTTGGATCATACCAATGAGGTGTTGACTTCAGGTGTAGAACACTGGTCACTCATGTTGGTAATGACTAGATTTAGGATATTGTTGCCCCTGGTGGGGGTGTGGATATTTTGATCCAGGGCATTGGAGTTTATGAATTCCAGAAAGGGTTGAGCGAAGGAGTTGGTACATGAGTAGTTTTCCCAGTTAATGGTGGGGTAGTTGAAATTGCCCATTATTAGGGTGTTTGGTTGAACCCTAATATTTTCCAGTACATCAAGAAAAGAGGAGTGGGAATCCTGGGGCATGGTGGGGGGATCTATAGCAAGCAACAATTTGGATTGCAGTTTTGCCCAGAGTTAGTTGCACTTGGATAACCTCGGATGCATTATGCTGAGCAACTAGCCTGGAGGTGTGGATATCCTTAATGAATATGGACACACCTCCGCCTTTGGTGTTCCGGTCCAGGTTACATGGCCGAAAAGTGTGGTATGAGTTATAGCCTGGTAGTGCAGGGGTGCTCTCTGGAGCCTTGAACCAGGTCTCAGTCACTGCACAGATATCAATGTTCTCCATTTTAAGGAGTGCCTCAAGTTAGTGCATTTTGAGATTTAGACTTTTAGCATTGAATAGCATCACCCTCAGTTTTTGCTTGCCTGTTCCTGTACAGTGGTGAAGTTGTCATTTGAGCCTTGCTTAAAAAAGGCACTATAGGGGCGGCAAGAATCATAGCCAGTATCCGTAATACCAGAGGTGACAGGTGCAGGCCATCTCTGGCAAAGCATCATGGTCTGTCGACCATGTCATCCCAGGCAGACAGATACTGGATCCGTTTAGAATGACACCAGAAGCTTAGCCAATTGTTGAAGTCAATCATTTTGTCCTTGTACTGCGGTATCATTCTGGGTGATGGCAGAATGCTACTCAGGGCTAGGGTCATACCTGCCTGGGCTACAAGATCGGAGAGCTCTTCCATGTCTCTTTTCATGTAGTCCAGGGAGGTACGTCTCAGGTCATTCACACCAACATGGACAATGACAGAGTCATATTTGTACTTGTTGTGGAGTGACCTAAGTGCGTGGGTCATGTGGCCGATCCTGGCACCCGACAAGCAGCTGACAGTAACCTTCTCCTTGTTTAGCCTGGTGAGTGGGACATCAGTGTGCCTGACTATAGTCACTTATGACTAGTGTGTTGGGTACATTGTTTTGCCTTATTGGCTGTGGTTGAGTGGCACATTGAGGCTGTGGGCTATGTGTCATTTGGGTTGTGTTGGGCGGTGGAGGTTGTTTGCATTTCTGCTTTGGAGGTCTCTGTTGCTTGAGCAGATTATTATTGAGAGCCTCCATGAATGTTTTTGTGTTTCTATGTGTGGATCTTGGTGGTGTAGGTTTAGTGAGACTATGATGAGTGTGGTGTGGTGCACGTGTTTACCTTCTCCTCTTGACTGTCAAGTTCAGTCTTGGTTGGAGAGAGCTTTACCTCCAGTTTGGCTTGATAAGTGCATCTCTCACAGGTTGTAGTGTTCGGTGGTAGGAGGAGAGTGTTGTCTGTGTACATGAGGCAATTTCTATATTGCTCCAAGATGCCCAGATTCATCAGATAGACAGGAGAGAACACTGGGAGCTGACCCTTGGACATGCCTGAATAAAAAAACTATTTTCCAATGATAAGTGAGGAAAGTGAGTACAAGAGATGTTTTTCTTTAAGCAAGTGAGGAAAGTAAGTACCAAAACGGTTTTCCTCTAGGTAATGAGGTAGGTTGAGTGCTGTAGTAATTTGTAGCTTATTTAGTGCTTACAACAAGTTCTGAACAAGTGCTGCTCACGAATAAGCAAATTCAAGTGCTAAAACTAAGAATTTCTATCTGGACTAAACTAGTTACAGGAAAGGGTGGAAACAAGTGCAAATGAAAGTTGAGAGAGATGGGAAAACTGCCCAAACAGCCAATAACTACAATTTCTGGGCCAGAACCACTCCTTATGTGGTAGATAGGTTACCTAATGCTTACCACTCCCACTGATAAGCTAGAAGGCTTCCCTCCAACACAGAAAGCTTGGGGGGGGGGGCTCAGATGCTTAAATACAGTACTGGAAACATACCTTCTGCAACCCCAGACTGTGCATGTTCATCACTACCATCATCATTATCAGAAGCTACTGATACTCCATCAGGCAGTAGGAACCTCACAGTGCTGGTGGCAGGCTCACTTGTGATTGCAGCAAAACATAATAACACAAAAAAGAAGAAATACAAGAAAAAATGATCAGACATATGCTACATAAACCTGAGTAAAGCAATAATAGAGGCAAGTGCAAGTAATGTTTCATTAAGGTAGATTTAAAGATCAATATAAAAATGAAGACAATTAAAAAATCTATGCTCATGGCAATGTGCAGGTGGTCTTGAAATCTCAATACCAGATGTGCCTAGACAAACAAAATGGTGAAAGGTAGAGGTATGATAAACATTAAACAGACGATAGTACATGAAACACAACTATTTATACTTCTAAAAATCACTTTTATTAAATAGATAGCATGCCTAAAGTATCAGCAGTTGATACTCTATGGTTATCTTTCACCTTTATCCTCATGTCCAACACAGCACTGGGCAACCCCCCTCAGTTGCATTAACTCCTTACAGCTGGAGGAAGTCATCCATCTCACTGAGTAGTGGTTCGGTAGCAAGACCACCCTCTGTAGCTCTCCATTCTGTTGCAACAGCCCTAGGTGTCTTTCTGACATTTGTACTTATATCATGGGCATGATATCTAATAGCCTTGTAGTCACAGCTATAGCCATCCATAACATTTACATCACTGATCACCTGCTGCCAGAAATGGTAATAGAAAGGCCTAATGGATAACATTTGATGACACATTAGCAGTAGTGCATGACTAATTCAGCCTTTAACACTCCTGCTACTTGGATGCACACTTAAAGAGGGTGTGTCAAGGAGAATATGCTTACAGCAAAGTTTGTTACTATTTTTACTGACTTAGGAGATACCCTTTATACCACCTTTATGAAAATATGATTAAAAGATAACTGTGCCTGTGAGCAAAAAGTATTTGTAAATCACATTAAATATATATAATTTTAACACAGACACATAAAACTTCCAAATTATTGCAAATTATAATGCAGTTATGTAATAAATGCATCAAAAGTGAGTAATGCACACAAAAGAAAGGGAGGAACACATTTTTGTCTTCCAATCATTTGTTTGTACTGTCACATGCATCAGTAGCATAACTTGTGTAAACATGCCATTCAGTCAGGCTTCTATTGAGAAAGGACAAGTGTGAGAACATGGATATATTGCTCACTAAATGTGAACTTTTATAACTACACAGCTGAGTATATGTGTTTTACTATCTGTACCTAATAAAGTCAGTGCTGATGTGGCAAACACTGCTAATCTTGCCAACATGTCATGCTAATGGCACCGTTTTATGGTTCAAAGCTAGATAGGGTGATGTCTGTGTGAAAATAGGGCCCCTTAATTTCAACATTTTAATGGTATTAAACCACAGAGTTGAGAAATCATCACAGTGATTCAATCAATATATTTATTTATCGCTTCAATCTTTGCATGACACTTGGCATTGCACAGCAGTAAATGTCAGTAGCATAACTCATTCACAAAGCAAAAACTTTGAAATATAATTTGGCATGCCATCAGTAGTGCAAATGAGAAAGGCACTAGTGTGCTTCTAGCAGGGACAGTACTAAGTGTAAAAACTACCCCTGTTATGTAACTTTTTTTGTGCCAAAACATGTTGATGCAGTAAGGTCTGAGTAACAGCACAAATAATGTAAGGTTTGAATTCAGTTTTTGAAGTTTTTATTCACAGTAAAAGTAAAAATAATTTTTGTGTACTTGATCCTGAAGTACAACTGCAATTTCTAATGTCTGGGTTGTCACAACAGAAGTGTGTATAACGGATGATATAACAAGGTAACCTTGATTGTGCCACCTGCAGTCTTCCTAGTATTACGTATATTAATAGTACATTTTTACATGCATGATGTAACATATATGCCATGGACTATGAATAATGGGCCACACAGGAATTTACATAAGATCAGGTTGGACACAACATATACAAGTAAAATGTGCACCTGTGTTTAGGAAATGGCTTACTGTCATGAATAATTTTTCAGACATATTTACAAATGTTTTGATTAAGGATCCATGTTTCCCAATTCATTATGTTGCTGATTTTACTTCATCAAACATATAAATCTCATGACATGAAGGCATAATGAGCTGTACAACAAATGCAAGTTAACATGTGGCAAACACTGTTAAAATTGTTTATTGCTTTATAGTAGTGACATAGGTGCTTGGTTCATATAGATATTTCAACATTCCAGTGAAATTAGCAATCCCTTCTATCAGAATTTGCTTTTAGGAGCTCACCACTTGGATTAATTAACAAACTCCTTTATGTTTTTCTATTTTTTTTTTTTTTTTTGCTTTTGCCTTTGCATAATACCTGGCATAGCACTTCACTGATTGTCAGCAGTCACTGTCACTGAACATCAAGTAACTTCTCAAGGCAAAAACTCTTTTAATTGGCATGCACATAAGACTTAGCCATTAGAAGTGCAAATGAGACTGGTATTGTTGTAATTTTCTCTGTGGCTCTAGCTGTTAATGCAATAAGTTGTGAGGAATAACAAATGTAGTACAGGTTTTGAATCCATATTTGGTTTAAAGAGGTCAAAATAAATTATTATTTTTTTAATTGAAGCTGAATAGCATTTGCAATTGCAATTTTTAATGGTAAGATACAAAAGTGTGTATAATGGATGATAAACAACACAACTATGATCTGTCACATATGCAGTAAGTATAGTAATCATTACAATAAAACACACTTTTATGTGCATAATGTCACAAATACTCATTTTCCTAAAATATGAGGAGGTACAATTAGCAACATAAGGATAGGGAAATATGGATAGGTCATCATCACAATAGCACAGATATGTCTGATATGTCTGACATTGTCTGGAAAGTAATACTTGCCAATACCACAGATTTACATTGTACCTAGATATGCAGTGTACAACATAATCTCCTATAAATGTCTGCATGGCCCCTTCACCAATACTTTGGATAGCAGAAATGCATTATAAAGTCTCTGACATACACAAGTTGTCATGTTTCAAAGACTGTTACATATGTGAATATTCCAGGGTAATGACATAAATGCTGACTTCACATCTCCTTATTTTGAAGTATCTGTGGAAAGTAGTTATCACTACTCTCCACTTTGCACTTGTTTAACACCAAGATGCCAGATCTATACATTCAGTAATGAATTCATAAATCTTTTATTTATTTATTTATTTATTTATTTATTTGTTTTGGCTGCCTGGGATAGCTCTGTTGAGGAAAGCTGGATATAAAACCAGTCAACTTGCCAAGCATGAACTAAGGACTACTGCAACACTCAATGCAGATTCACTGACAGAATGCAACTTGGAAGTGGATGACTTAATGGGAAGGGGGATGCTGGACATCATATCTATCCAGGAGACAAGATGGAAGGACAATGCAGAAAAGTCATTTGGCTTGGGATACAGATTCTACTACGCAGGAGGAGGAGGACAAACTAGAAATGCTGTGGGAATCATAGTAAGGGGGTAAGAGAAAGGCTTCAGGAGACAGTGAGAAATGTCAGCAGAATTAGTGATGGACTCATGGCAATCGGCCCCAGTGTAAGAATAGGATGCTATTCATCATCTCAGCCTATGTCCTATAGCAGGACTGTGATAGTGAGGAAAACAGGGGATTCATACAGCAGTTGCAGGACCTACTAGGTAAAGCAGGGCAACATGAATTGGTGTTGATAATGGGTGACCTGAATGCACATATCAGGACAGAGAACAGAATATGAGAGGACAGAGTGGGTCCACATAGGTGGTTCAACAGGAATAAAGGAGAGCCCACTCTAGACTTCTGTCTAGCAAATGGCTTGTTGATAGCAAACACATGGTTCAGCAAGAACAGTCACAAGAATACATACAAGAGTGGCTAACATGCAACTCAGGTAGACTTCCTCCTAGTAATAAAATGTCAGTGGGGTAGAATCAGTCATTGCAAAATCAGCCCTAGTGACAGTCAGCCCACAGCATAAACTACTGGTTGCCATAATCAGCTGTAAACACTAATCATAGAAGGCTCTAAAGTCAACAGAGACTAGACCGAAGACCTGGAAGTTGACTGGAGAGAAAGCACAATAGTTCAAGGAATTACCCAGGCCTGTAGCACCTGAAGAAAAAGAACAAATAAGTGGAGTTGAAGAAGAATTGCAGTGCCAGAAAACAGCATGTGTAAGGACTATAAATGAGATATGCAGCTAAGCCAAGTATGATGCAAGGTACTTAACGAATTCTGATGTTGGAATGTTGAAGTCCAAGAAGTCATCAAAAGCAATATGGAGTGCAGGAAACAGTGGGAGGTAGAAAAGATTGACCGGACTAAGAAGGAATACTGGTTGGCTAACAATGATGCTAACAAAAGAATTGCAATCACAAAGAACAAGGCATTACAGGCACTCTACCAGCTTCTGGAAAGTGACTCAGTAAATGGCACAAAGAAATTCAAGTTGCAAGGCAAAGACAGAAAGATAAAGAAAATAGGCAAACAAACTTTGTAAGGGATGCCAGCAACAACCTTCTCATCAGTCCATGGGACATCAAATACACATAGAAGGAGTACGCCCAGCAGTTTATGAATGAAGAAAAGCCCACAGAAAGTGTACTACCCCAGATATAGCCTGCAGTGGAAGTAGAAGAGGAGTCCACCTAAGTAAAAACAGCACTGAGGAAAATGAATTCAGGGAAAGTAGCAACTCAGATGAGGTCACAGCAGATATGATCAAGGTGTTTGGTGAGATAAGGAAGGAATTAATTCTGAGGGTAGTCATAGCAGTTTGGAAAGAAAGGCACATTCCAGATAACTGGAAAATAAGCATATTAATGCCAGTGTATAGAATAAAAAAGACATCCACAACTCTGGGCAGTGCAAAGATATCAAACCCTTGTCACATTAGTTCTGGAGAGGGTGAGTGACAAATGAATACAAAGAGTAGTAGAAAACAAGATGGCAGATAAGCAGCAGTTTAGATTCAGGTCAGGACATAACACAACTGACCTGACATCTGCAGTGAGTCAAATAGTTGAGAAGAAGCTAGAAATGAGAAAATGAGTCTATGACAAGGTCCCAGGAAAGCTGATTTGGGATAGTTCCATGTCCAAGATGCATTGGCAGAATTAGTGCAGGCTATGTACAAGGACTCAATGATTCAAGTGCAAACAGCATTTGGACTCATGGGGGGGGGGGGTCCCAGTGGGAGTGGGTGAGTATCAGGGTTCAGCTCTGCTGTTCATACTGATGATGGACTGCATTAGTAAACAGATCAGAGAGGACAGATCCACAACATTGCTGTATGTAGACAATGTGGCATTACTGGCAGTCTCTGAACAAGAACGTCAGCAATGGATAGATGCATGGAATGCAGAATTAAAGGTGCATGGGATGAAACGGAGTACAGATAAGATGGTTGTAACAGCAGCAAAGGGAAACTCAGAAGAAGCTGAAAACTGACCTAGAAGGGAAAATAGTGGAACAAGTTAACAACTTCAAGTATCTGAAAGGGTTGGGGGCAAAGAAAGGAAGTCTGAATGAGGAAGTTAAAGTTAGAATCAAAGGGCTGCAGCCAACTAGTAGGGATTGTCGGGGTAGTGTATGCCAATGGGAGGCAGATTTTAGAACTCCTAACACCCTTGAGTTGTGTAAGCATAGTGACCCATCACCAGCTAATACAATACCATGGACTGCCAATACATACAGTATCTCATTATGCTTTTTTCTTGTTTTCTGTTCTGCACAGCTTCTGAAAAGATAAAACGCAATCTAGAAGCCCATCAGGACTAACTGGCACACCTTAGAGAGGTATGGGGTAAGTATGGCTCGGGTATGAACGTTATTAACACAAAATCATAATAAATCATAAAGTATTTAACGTTGCTAAGATTCTGGGCATCAGATCACATGAGCTTAAGACACACACAACTGAGTAGGCATACTTTACATATATATACATAAGGCATACATGCCTACTGAAATAGCTTTTGGTTATTAATTTAGTCAATGTGTAAAATCAACTTGACTGTGTGTGAGTTCAATTCCATGTAGCAGCAATTAGCTTTCATTACATAATACCATATAAAATCTATTTTCTGCAATCATTAAGTAACATTAACCTTTCAGCCTTTATAAATAGATTTATTTAATTGGAATGCATATATAATATAACAGCCACTGTGGTGCAGCGGTAGCATTGTCACCTCACAGCAAGAGGTTCTCCCATTCGATTCTCGGCTGGAGTGCCTTCTGTGTGGAGTCTGCATACCCTCCCCGTGGTCAAGTGGCCTTCAAAAGACCTGCGTAAATGGGCATGCCTTCATTGAAGGTTGGGCATTGAGCGGGCACCTCTGCACCGTAAAAATCTACTGCCAATCATTAGCAGACCGGATTTCCGCTGTGGCCACCCTTAACCTGGAAAAGCCGAAAGAAGAAGTCACCAAACTGTTTGTCTTATGTCTATAATAACAATGAGACAGATGTGTCTTATGACATATTTATGACTTCACAGACTGATGTGTTTTATGACATATTTATGACTTCACATTCATATCTGAATGTACCAAGGGTTACCTGTGTATGTGTCAATTTGGAGACATTTTGAAATCTTAAAATGACATGGAATTAATGTGATTTTATAGGTTGCCTTTCCTCTACCCTATTTCTCTTTTTCTCTATTTTTTTTTAAATTTCCAACATAATTCATGCTGCAACAAAAATGACCATCATTAGCACATGGAGCTGGACCAAGCACTTGGTATCAGACTGCCAGTACTCCACATGTGGCTGTGACAGCAGTACCACAGACAGCACAGACACCCAGCACATCTGGGTCACAATTTGTCAGCAGTGACTCCCCAACTCCTACACTATCTCCTCCAACTGTGTCAGGTAGCTCTGCCCCAAGGGCTGGTTCAGTGATACCCACTGGGAGTAGTACTAGTGGAGGTAGTGATTTCATCACTCATCAGCATACAATCTCTTTCTTGTTAACCTACTCACTTTTAGATAATTTATTCTCTATTGTGCATAGTTATAGGATCAGTTTAAATATATTAAGGTTCTTCTATTGGTAACTGTACATAAACATAGCTATTGTTCCATTGGTTACTGTACAATCACATGTTATTTTTCCTCTTATGTATTATACACATTTTACTATCTTGTATGTATTCTGATGAAGTTTTTGAAAACATAAAGAATGAAAGCTTAAGTATCTGTTTTGAGCCTTGAGTTATTTCTTTTCTATATTTTTCTTCTGATTTAGTGGTTTTTATTTTATATATATATATGGATGTAGGACTATTGAACGAAAGTTCAATAGTCCGAATCCACAATTACTGAACACACTTTAATGAAAGTGCTTTCACAGAAAAAGCGCTTTCGTTAAAGTGTGTTTAAAAAAATAAAAAAAACATTACTTTTACGCCCACACCCCCTACTTAAATATTCTCACTCCAAGGTCGCACTACAGTGGGGAAAATGGAATTATCCCTTATTCCCACTGTAGTGTGATCTCAGCAACAGGCATACTTATGCGAAAGTACCTTTTGGTGAAATGCACTTTCGCGCAAGTATGCCCGGCCGAATCTGTTTCGGTTATGCTACTGCTCGGTGATCCATACGGATCCCATATATACATATGCACTACCTGCAGTGTCACTCAATATTGAGGAAAGGAAAACTCCCAAAAACAATACTCCACACATGATCTTTAACTGTTTTTAATCCAACATGAGTAAGCCAATGATTTTTGAGAGATCACACATCCAGGAAAAAAAATGTGCATCCCACTCAGTAGGTGCGTCATTGTTTTCATTTGAATGCTACTGTGTCATTATGACACTATCCATTAGGTTAATGTTGTATAAAATAAAGTGAACTAAACACCTGAATTATGGTGTTGTTTCAGTGGATGTGAGGATGTTTCCATCTGAGCATTTTATAAAGGAGCACATTCTAGGACTATGAACCTATACTAAAATAAAATCTAAGATTCAGAAATGAGAAAATGCATGGAAAATGTGGAAACAAGACCCCCTCCAATGTAAATCTCCATCAGAAATAACTTGACTTACAGAACACAACCAGAATAGTAAGTGCTAAAGCCTTATACTTAAGGCAAAGGCAGAATACTCTCTCATGTAAACCTAATCTACTCTGGGAAAAATAAAATGGCCAATAGGGTACATCACTGACACCAGTAAACATACCAACATCCAACATCACACCTCCAACTCCTTTGGTGACTTCAGAGACTATCTTCTCTCACCCATTCATGATATTATTCATTTCCATCACTTCCCATAGTTGAACATTAGCTCCTCTCAAAACATATACCAATTAGCCAGTTTAATGCTGTAACTGACAAATGAACCAAGTTATTACTTACCAAACACAGCAGGAGCTAATTTAGCAAACATTACCCATAATCCCTAAAACTGGCAACAATTGAAATTGAAAAGCCACTTACATATATATTCAATCTCTCACTTACTACTTGTATTGATCCACCCGCATTCAAGAGCTTGATTATCATTCCTCTTCCTAAAGTTTACTCTCCCTCACAACTGAAAGATTACATACAATGTATGCCACATTTCCAAAATCTTTGACTCAATCTATTCCCCATCTCCAAAAATCTTTGAATCAATGTATGCCCCATCTCCAAAATCTTTCAATCAATGTATGCCCCAGCTCCAAAATCTTTGACTCAATGTATTCCCCATCTCCAAAATCTTTGACTCAATGTATTCCCCATCTCCAAAATCTTTGAATCAATGTATGCCCCATCTCCAAAATCTTTGAATCAATGTATGCCCCAGCTCCAAAATCTTTGACTCAATGTATTCCCCATCTCCAAAATCTTGAATCAATAATGCCCCATCTCCAAAATCTTTGAATCAATGTAGCCCCCATCTCCAAAATCTTTGAATCACTAATCTACTAACAATAATTTAATTAATTTGTCTCATGAAATTCCAAAGACACAAAGACATAATTGCAGTCCTGGCTCTTTCAGTAGTGTGCTCACCATTTTTACAGACCAATCACATCATTTTATCTGGCTTCCTAACCCTATGACACTGTTGCCAGAACTGATGCACTTTGCTGCAGCAAAGCTCTAACTAAATAAATTACAGAAAATAAAAAGTTTTTACATCCCAATCCCATCTTTTTATCTGACTTCCTACCACTACGACACTGCTGCCAAAAATGTTCCCCAAAGCTGAGGAGCTCTGCGGCGGGAAAGATTTAACTAAAGAAATTACAGAAAATAAGAAGTTTTTACAGCCCAATCCCATCTTTTTATCTGGCTTCCTACCACTACTACACTGCTGTCTGAAACATTCCCAAGAGGTGATGTGCTTTACGGCGGGAAAGACTTAACAAAAGAAATTACAGAAAATAAGAAGTGTAGGTCTATAAAGTGTAATTAAAGTTACTAAAGCAAGCCTACTACTTGAGCGTGCACACTACTGGACCCATCACTCCCCCACCCCCCACCCCCCAACTAGACTTTAAACTCTGTTAGCATTCTGCACTCTAGCATGCCTACAACCTGAGCCTGGACACTTCTGAACCCCCCCCCCCCCACTTGACTTTAAACTCTGTTAGCATTCTGCACTTCTGAAACTTCCCAAAAAAATCTTTCAGCTGTCTTCCAAACTTGCATTCTTTCTAGACCAACAAGAGCATCAAGGCACCAGGCTAAAATCTTCAGTCACTAGACTGCCTTGCTCCCTAAAAATCACTTTGTTGATATAAAGCATACTACAAACTGGGTGGAATAATGTGAAAATTATTATTCTGACCTGTTTGCACATGCTACACTGATTGTCTCTCTCACACTGTATTACACCACATAATGGTTCATAAACAGCCATTTACAATATTTTTTCTAATTTAATTCCCCAACTCTTCTCCTTTCTCCCTCCCACTGGTCTCTCAATCACATGCATTGTACTGATGATACTTACTGCAATCAGCCCTAACCAATCAGGAATCCTTACAGAGCTTACAAATAGCCCATGTTAATTGGCACCCTTTTCAAAACATTCCAAACACACAATGACATAGTTGCGTTCCCAGCCCTTCCAGTAGTGTGCTCTCTCTTTAAGTAAATATCTGAACTAAAATACTGTTATTATACTAAACTTGACTTTCATTGTAAAATCCTATGCAATGTCTATGCTAATGTAGTGGTGCTGGGCAAGTGTTGGTGTATGCAGTATCACAGCTTCTCCATACTGAGTCTTATTATTTAGTGCTGATTCATGTAATTATCTAAAGTAGAGTTTCCATATAATAGTAAAACTGCTTGATTTAACAGAAGTGACACAGATTAATTTGTACTAGTGTATGTGTTACAATTTGTCTAACTGCTACTACATCTTTATTTTGTTCAATTACTGTGCCCAGTTGTTTAGAGTCCACATACTACTGATAGTTGTTTCTATGATTATCTAATTAAGTGCACCTTAGCAAGGAACTGCCTTGTAAATAGTTCTGCCTGTCAGCAGGAAAATCATAATTCCTGTACACAGTATGCAGTTTCTGGTTAAAAGTAATGTTGGAATTGAGTGAATGGAAACTGGTAGCGGTGTAATTTAAGTGTTTTAATGCATGCTGCAGACTCATACTCTCTTTACTTATCTTTTTTAAATGCTTTTACTATCAGTTTCTATTTAAGATTTAAAATGTGTGCTTCTTAAGTCATGCTGCTGATTCTAATTAGTCAGTACGTGCACTAAACATTTTTTCTTCTTAACTTTGTTAAGTCTACTGTTTAGCAATACTGTAACTACTTTCTCTATTCCCCTCATATTGTCTTTCTACTACAATACTATAATCCTATCTTTTTTCTCCAATTTAACAGCCCAATCCCATCTTTTTATCTAGTTTTCTACCACTACAAAACTTTCCCAAGAGCTGATGTGCTTTGCGGTGGGAAAGAGATCTAACTAAGGTAATTACAGAAAAAAGTGAAGGTCTATAAAGTGCACTTAAATTACTATAGCAAGCTTACTACCCGAGAGTGCACACTACTGGACCCATATCTCCCCCTCTCCCAATTTGGCTTTAAACTCTGTTAGCATTCTGCAATCCTGAACCTTTTCAAAAGAATCTCTTATCTTATAGCTGTCTTGCAAACTTGCATTCTCTCTAGACCAACAAGAGCATCAAGCCACCAGGCTAAAATCTTCAGCTACTAGACTGCCTCGCTCCCTAAAATCACTTTGTTGATATAAAGTAGACTACAAATGGAATAAGGTGAAAATTATTATTCTGATCTAGTTGCACACACTACACTGACTGTCTATCTCACACTGCATTATACCACATCGTGGTTCAATCTGCTGCATTCACCCTCACTTTGTCCAGGCTCACTCCACTCCTCTACCCTACCCCATTCCCACCCACCCCCTGTTTCATTACATTTATACCTTTCTAACCACTCCCTTTTGCTCACCATCCAGTCACCCTCCCCACTTCCTCCCCCTACACTTCCTCTCTGACAAACATTTTTCTCTTCTTGCTCCTACATCACTCTGTTTAATATGTCTCTCCTCTTTTCAAATATATTAATAATTTTGCTTCTCTTCCAATTTCTCTTGCTTCTAACACAAACAACAGCATTAAACTCTCACTCTCTGTCTCATCTCTCAAAACAAATTCTTCAGCTACCTATTCATGTTCTACTCCTAAGTCCTACTCCAACATTAACCCAAGCCTATATCACACAACTCCTCTTCTCTGTGCCAAAACTCTAAACCTATCCATTAACTATTCCTTACATTATGTAACCATCACTCAATACCACATTCTCTACTATATGATCTCCAAGCTCTCACATATCATAGTCCATCTTCCCCATACCCTTTCATCCCTCATCTGTTCCGGTGACATCTACCCTAATCCTGGGCCCTATACTACTTTCATCTTCTCACAAGCTAACTCCCCTAATTGTCATAAAACTCTTCACATAGCTACTCTAAATTTTCAAAGTATCTGTAATAAAACCTCTGAATTCCATGCCTGGCTCTTCCAAAATCAAACCAATATCCTAGCTGCTACAGAAACCTGGTTAAAACCCACAATACAGGACTCTGAGTTTCTCCCACCTAACGTTAGTGTAATTAGGGCAAATAGACTTAATAAAAAAAGAAAGCAGTGTTGCCATCATCTACTCCAATACCCTTAACATCTCACCATTTAGAGAATATATCGCACAATTCCAAAATGCTTAGATTTTGATCTCCTTTCTGGGAATCAACTGCTCTAAAAAGTTTGTATTATTGTCTTATACACCCCCCTGGAAACAGCATTCCAGTTTTAGAAGATATCCTTTCTTGGATCACCTAGACTATAAAAAAATGAAACAATAATTATTGACAACATGAATATTGATTGGACTTCTACTTCACAAGGTACAACAATAAAACCAATAAAGGTTCCATCTTAGACTGGATTCTTGCCTTAGACCCCTACACATATGTAACTTATGGCACCATGTCCAACTCCATCCTTCCCTAAAAACCATAATATCAAATTTGTACAAAATCATTCACAATTTAACCCCCCCCCCCACACAAATTTAATAGCTTACTAAATTGCATTAACTGGAATGGTCTTAAAACTCTCTCATTGGATGATGCTCTGCTCTTCTTTAATAACTCTTTTCTAAAAATCTTGGATTGCCTAGCTCCTACTAGAACCAAAAGACCCAAAACCAATTATGCCCTATGCTAACAAAAGTTACTAATGAAATCATGGCTAAGAGGGACAAAGCTTGGAAACTCTGGCTTAAATCAAATAATCCTTCTAACCTTATTCATTATAAACAGCTCCAAACCCAAGCTAAAAAAATAATCTCTAAAGACAAACAGCAGTACTTCTGGAACCAGCAAACAAATAGAAAATATAACCACAAAATGTTCTGATCTTCCATCATATCTCTCAACCTGGAAACATCAAAAATCTGGACAAGGCCCATGAAAAATAGGTACAAATCTGTATGCTGATCAACATCAAATTTGCATACATAATTATGTAACCACTTCCATAGAATTGTGGGATACCAACTTTTAAACGCAAACTGAAGAACAGCCAACCAAAATATGGCACCAGAGTCTCCCCGCAGCCATTCCAGTGTCCCATTACCTGCCTACTTCACCCCATTTACCATAAACACTAATGTGTGCATTCTGCTTTACTTCTACAATGATTATTTGGATTTTATTTTTACATTTTGTAGCACAATGGACAAACACTAATAGAAATCTGCTAAACAAAGCAATACTGCCTCACAATGAAAATAGACTTGGCATTAATCTGCCCTTAAAACTCATATTAATTGAAACAGCATTGAAACCCACAGCACATCCAAAGAAAATACATGGCTAGTGGTGGATACTGATTACCTTGGGCTGTTTTCAAATCATTGGCCTCTTGCACACAAAACAAGAAACATACATGTGTTCTTTGATACACCTTCCTGACTGTCAGGGAGCAAAACCAAAAGGTCTAAGGACTCATAATGGATGACATAGTGATTTCAGTGATGTTGTTGGGAGGTCGCAACCAGAAGGAAAAGTAAGTTCAAGTGTTGTTGGTAATAGTGTTATTGCGGCCTTGGGTGAAGCTGTTCATTCCAACCAACAGGATAATGTTTACAAGGCTGGTGAAAGTATGTTTGATGGTGTGTGCTTTGATTCAAAAGTGGCAAGTGTTAATTTACATTCAAACAACGAAAGCAACGTTATGCTGGAGGCTATTGAGCAAGTCACCGAAGGTGTTATTGGGGCTGAATTTGAAAACATAGACTTTTTAAAGTGACATATCAATATACGGCTTTATAGGATATGCGAACGAGTTAGAATTTAATAATGCTGTTGTTACCAAAGATCATGCATGTGTTATTGATTCAGGTGGCAATGACAATGATTCAATTGTTGCTAATGTGAACAGAAATAGAATTGATTTTAGTTTAATGGAGGAACATATTGAATGTAACAGTCGAGAAGATAAAAATGAAAATAATATGTTTAGTGAGAAGAATAATGATGTAAACATTATTTCAAATGAATTGTTTAATATTCAAAATTCGATTCAAGATGCTAAATTAGAAATTTTATTATAGGTTATGAATGAAAACTCTGGTTTGGAGCCTGTCATTATTCACAATGATAAAAAAGATTTTAAAATTTATAATTATGCACATATAGATTTAAGTACTGATCATGCCAACTTATTAGCAAAAGGTTACACTTTTGTCCCTAGTAAAAAAGGAAATGTTGTTAGCACATTAGTAGATCTTAATTGCTACACTAGAAAATTAAATTTGAAATTCTGGTTTAATTCCAGTGGTGAGTCATATAATGGATGGATGGAAGAATTAAAGAACCCTAGAGTTTTTAATCCACCCCTAAATAATGTGATTGGTTTATTTGAAAAAAATGTGTGAAAAACATATAAGGCAGTTTTATGGTGACAATGTGAGGGGTAAAGAGTTCGTGGATTTTGCAAAAAAATTTAAATAATGAAGAAGAAGAATTGTTGGGTAAAATCACGAGTAACAAAAATGTACGATACATGAAACCTGATAAAGGCAACGGGATCATTGTCATGAATAGAGGGGATTATTTAAATGGGATGAATGCCCTATTGTTGGATGGTACTTATGAAGAGAGTTCATTAAATGAGGTCAAAGTTGCCCACCACGAGACAAATTTATTGTTAAGTGATATGTTGTTCCAAGGACAAATTAATGAACCTAAATATTTTTACATGTTTAATGAACATCCCATGGTGTCCAACATTTTTGGTATCCCAAAAATCCACAAAGGCCTGAAAAATCTAAATTCAGGCCAATCGTTTCAAATTTAATTTTCTAGTGTAGCATTTAAGATCTACTAATGTGCTAACAACATTTCTTTTTTTACTAGGGACAAAAGTAAAGCAAAAAAAAAATGTATCTGCTTTTACTGTATTTGTGTTTTTTCCTACTTTATTTTGCTTTTGTGTTATCTTAAAAGTACTCAATTGTATTTCTTACTGCTTGGTGTAACTTATTCTAAGCCTTTTAGTTTAAGCACTTGGGCTTTAGACCAGTTGTTTTACATTAGGAAGATTTGTGGGCTGCACTGTGGTGGCAGGACAGGTAGCTTACATCCTTCTAAGTTGGGAACTGCTGATTGAGGGCTCAGTGTCTGTTATTCTAAAAGTGTATTAGTTCTGGTTTAAGCACCAGGGCTTCAGGCCAGTTATTTTACATTAAGAAGGTTCATGGTCTGCACTCTTGTGGGAGAAGAGGCTGGACTCTGCCCTTCTGAGCTGGGAATTTCTGGTTAAAGGCTTATAGTGCCTGCATATTTGAACTATTTCTTACTGAAATTGGTACACCTTGTTTGCTGTAGCATAGACTAGATCCAGGCCTGCTGAATCTAGTTTTGTTTGTATGCTTGTTATTTCCTTGAAAAGCTAATTCCACCTAAAATGCGGCTTTTCAGCGCTTCTGTGGATCCCTAGTGATATCTGCATTGCTTACTGTACTTATTTCCTTGTTTCACTTGAAAGAAAGTTACTGTTTGTCATTTTTGCATTTAAGTTACCTGGCACTTGCTCAGTAAAGCAATTATATAAGTCAGCACTAAAAAATTAAAAGCACTACACCCTCACAAACTCCCCTGAGTACCTTGCTCCCCATTGGCCATTTTTTTCAATTATAAAGAAATTCCCAATACTATTCTAGCATGTCCAAAGGTCAGTTGTCAATCTCCTCTCCAGTCCAGCTGGTGAATCTGGGAATCTTGAGGCAATGTTACAACTGCCTCATGTACACAGACAACGCTCTCCTCCTCCCAACAAATTCCAACACATGTGAGAGATGCAACCATATAGCCAAACTGGAGGCTAAGCTCTCTCAACTCAGTACTGGCGTAACCAGTCAGGGGGAGAAGGAAACCACACTCACTACAATTCCAGTCTCACACAGACCTACCATGACAGCAAACCAAACACATAAACACACAAAAACATACTTGGAGGCTCTAAATAAAAATCTGCCTAAGCAGCAGAGACCTCCAGAGCAGACACCCAAGCAACCACTACCCCAAAACAAAACACGTGCAACACATAGCTCACAAAGCCAGTGTGCCAAATAGTCACAGACCTTAAGGCTAAACAACACACCTGATACACTTGTAATAGGTGACTCTATCATCAGGCACACTGACGTCCCACTCCCCAGGCTGAACAAGGAGAAGGTCACAGTGAGCTGCCTGTCGGGCGCTAGGATCCACCACATAACACAAGCACTCAGGTCATTCCAAGGCAAGTACAAATATGACTTAGTCATTGTCCATGCTGGTGTGAATGACCTGAGATGTACCTCCCTGGACTACATGAAAAGAGACATAGAGGAGCTCTCTGAGCATGTAGCCCAGGCCGGTATGACCCTGACCTTGAGTAGCATCTTACCCTCACCAAGAATGATGCCACAGTATGAAGACAAGATTATTAATTTCAACAATTGGCTTAAGTATTGGTGTCATTCAAAGGGGATCCAATGCCTGTCAGCCTGGGATGACATGCGTGACAAGCCACGATGCTTCGCTAGAGACGGCTTGCACCTGTCACCCCTGGGCTTTCGGATATTGGCAAAGGCTCTTGCTACCCCCATAGTGCCTTTTTTAGGCAAGGCTCAAAAGACAAACCCACCTCCATAGGTATCACAAGGGATAAGAGATAAGGGATAAGTAATGCTACTCAATGCCAGAAGTCTAAACCTCAAGATGCACACACTCAAAACTCTTCTTAGCATGGAGAACATCGATATCTGTGCAGTAACAGAAACCTGGTTCAAGGCTCTCGAGAGCACCCCAGCACTACCAGGTTATACCTCATACCATGCTTTTCGGGCCCAAAACTTGGACCGAACCACAAAAGGAGGGGGAGTATCAATATTCGTCAAAGATACCCACACCTCCAGGTTGGTGGTACAGCACAAAGCATCAGAGACTATTCATGTGCAACTAACAGTGGGTAAAACTGCCTTCCAGTTTATAGCCTGCTACAGACCACCCTCCCAAACCCAGGAACCCCACTTGACCTTCCTGAGAACACTGGAAAATATGAAGGTCTCTCCAAACACCATTATATTGGGTGACTTCAACTACCCAACCATAGACTGGGAGCATTACTCTAGCTCCAACACCCTAGCCCAAAGGTTCCTAGAATTTATAAACTCAAATGCTATGGAACAACTTGTTACCACTCCCACAAGAGGGGAAAACATACTGGACCTGATCATCACCAACATGGGGACTCTATGCTCCAGACCAGAAGTGTATCCCTCACTGGTAAGATCAGACCATAAACTAATCTCACTGGATATTCACATCCCGACCCAACCCCATGCCCAGAAAACCACAGTGAAAAACTTCTCTAAAGCAAATTTCACACTCCTCAAAACCGAGGTGGAATCCTTCAAAGCCCCTGGGTCTGTGGATAATACGGCCCAGACCGCAAAATCCTTTATAAACGCATTCTATGAACACCTTCAGGAATGCATGGATCATGCAATCCCAAATAAAACCAAGACCCAATCCTCCAAAGGCAGATGTCCTGTCTGGTGGACCCCAGCCATAAACAAACTATACAATAGAAGGAGGAAGCTACTACATAATAGAGCAAAATCCCAAAAAGGGAAGGCATTTCTGATCAGTATTAGCAAAAAACTATGGGCACTCATAAAATCGTCTAAGGCCAGCTTCAAGAGAAATATTGCACAGGACACTAAGGATAATCACAAGGCTTTCTTTAGTTATGTTAGGAACCTGGGTGGGAATTCCCAGATATGCTCAGAATTAGTCCAAAGTGACAAAAAATGCACCAAACCCACAGACATTGCCAACATCCTAGCTGACAGGTTCAGCGCAAACTTCTCCCCCCCTTCCCACCAAAAGGGCTAATATCTATCCCAGCAGAGTGCTGTGCCCCTGACATCTCAGATGCTCAGGTAAGAGCTGCCCTCTCCAAAGCAAGAAATACAGCATCAATGGGACCAGACGGTGTCCCGGGCTGTGTCCTACATAAACTCCAAGAAGAGCTAAACCCAAGCATAAAACTACTGTTCAATCTCAGCCTTACTACAGGATATGTACCCAAAGAGTGGCGTACAGCAACAGTGGTCCCTCTCCACAAAGGTGGTGCCTCAACGGATCCTGGAAACTATCGCCCCATAAGTCTCACTAGCTTGGTCTGCAAAGCTATGGAAAGGATCATCATGGACCTTATAAATAAAGATATTGGGGACCTGCAGACACTGGATCCTACCCAGTTCGGCTTTGTTAAGGGCAGATCCTGCCTCTTGAACCTGGTCAATTTCTTTGAAACAGTCACCAAGGCCATTGACAAGGGGAAGGGGGTCCACACAGCCTTCCTGGACCTCGCAAAAGCCTTTGATACAATACCCCACTCGGGCATTATAGATAAGCTCACCAGCTTAAATATAAACCCCTATGTCACTAGATGGGTTGCAAACTGGCTCAAGGACAGAACCCACATGGTTAGAATAGCTGGAGCCATGTCAGACTCCAAACCAGTTACAAGTGGCATCCCACAAGGCTCAGTCCTGGGACATCTCTTGTTCGGTATATATTTCTTGGAGGTACAGGCCAACATGGAAGGACTGTGGCTGACCAAGTTTGCAGATGACTGCAAACTGGGCGCCATAATAGACTCTCCAGCCAACACAAGCATCCTCCAAAAGGGCCTCATAGAAACAGACAACTGGTGCCAGAGCCATGGCCTCAAGTTAAACGCCAAAAAGTGTATAGTCATCCCTTTGGCAAAAACAAAGTGCCCACAAATTACCACATAGGTGGTAATCCATTAAGTACAGAAGAAGTAATTAGGGACCTGGGGACCCAAGTTGATAGCAATCTCTCATTTGACAACCACATGGCCAAAGTGGTTAGAAAAACATTTTATATAGCCCACCTAATCATGAAGGGATTCACATCTAGATCAGGGGAGGTCATCGTGCCTCTTTACTCATCCCTCATCAGGCCCATAATTGAGTACAATGCCCCTTTTGGGATGTACCTTACCAGACACCTGCAGCAACTGGAAAGACCCCAAAAGTACCTCACCAAGAGGATCAAGGGGCTCAAACAGATGCCGTATGCTGCCTGGTTAAAGAAACTCCAGCTCTACTCAGTGGCATACCGCCTGCTCAGAGGCGATCTGTGCCTGACGTATAAAGCCATGTCCAACCCGTAATTAATGGACATGCTGCACCTCAGAAAATCCAAATCCCATCGAGCTGCGTGCTCGAGAGACTTGAACCTCAGCACTGAAATAAATAGGACATGCTGGAGGGACAGATTCATAACCCAGAGGCTCCCTTCACTCTGGAATAAAATCCCAGTCCAGGTTAGGCAGAGTCCCTCATTGACTCTCTTCAAGAGGAATCTTGATGAGTGGATGGGA
Organism: Protopterus annectens; assembly: GCF_019279795.1. Lineage (NCBI taxonomy): Eukaryota > Metazoa > Chordata > Ceratodontiformes > Protopteridae > Protopterus > Protopterus annectens. The sequence goes on along the minus strand of NC_056728.1, from coordinate 1,138,179,186 downwards.
GATTGTAGGTTTACCCCGGGTATCACTTCTGTGTCACTGTTAGACAGAGGCACAGTATACTAACCTTGAAAAAGGGCATAGCAAAATTAATTTAATATGGGTGGCGAAAGCCATACACACTCTGGCTAGGCTTATAAATGCCCTAGGGCAGATACCCTAGTATGAACCTATGAACCTATGAACTTGTTTCATTAGCAAATATTTAGACAATAATTTGCAAAAAAGTTTGGAAAAATTCACTTATATTAGCAAAGATTCCAGGCAATTCTTTGAGAAGTTAAAATGGATTGAAGTCACCCCTGATTTGATTTTGGTCACTATGGATGTAGCTAACCTTTTTTCGGTAATACCTCATGAAACAGGATTATTATGGTTAGAGCAGCAATTGTATAAGACGCACATTTTTGACCAAGATCAGATTAATAAGTTTATTACTTTGATGGAGGTAGTTTTAAAGACCAACTACATCTTCTTTGAAGGCCAGTATTACAAACAGACAAAGGGTGTAGCAATGGGGGCAGCATGTGCTCCAATTTTTGCGAACCTTGTAATGTCCTTTTGGGAACAGATATTTTTAATGAAAAGTTCCTTTGTAACTGACATAGTGCATTACACTAGATTCCTGGATGACCTGTTCCTTATTTGGAGAGGAACTGAGCAAAGATTAGATGAATTTTTGAAATATATTAATGGATCAGTTGATTTTTTAAAATGTACTTATGAGTATGACAAGGTGAAAATCACCTATTTAGATATTGACCTTCGAACTGACATATGTAATAAAAAGTTTATAACTAACATCTACAGAAAATCTAACTTCTCCAACTCATATTTGGACTACAGTAGCTGGCACTTGCACCACCAAAAGAAATCTGTAGTTAAGGGTCAACTGGTGTGGGTGGCCAGAATGGTTAGCCAATATGAAGATTTTCTATGTGAGGTAGAATTTATTTTGCAGATGTCTAGGCAGAGGGGTTACCCGAACAAGATGTTGTTGGCTATATGTACAGAGGTCAAAAACAAGTGTGACATGGGTGTGTATAAGCCCATATTGGAGTGTGTAAATAATGTTCAAACAGGGGGAATAGCATCAAGGGTGAACAAAACAGACAAAACTAATATTAGTATGAGTTTAATCACAACATACAATAGTGAAGCTAGTATTATATCCAATATTATTCAAAATAATTGGCAAATACTACAGTTTGATGAGAATATTGCACAGAAGGTTGTTAAAATCCAAAAATAGTTTACAGGAAAGATAGATTCTTAAATATATTAGAAAGGAGAGTTGAGAATGTAACATGCAATAGAATCACGGGTAATTTTAAGTGTAATGGTTGCATTTACTTTTCCTCCATTTTGGAAACAGGGAAAGATTTCAAGTTAAATGGTAGAACAATACATACAAACGGGCATTATAATTGTAACTCCACTAATGTGACATATATTGCTAAATGTCAAGATTGCCCCATATTTTATAGAGGGAAAACTTGTAGAAAATTTAAAGTTAGGATAGGTGAACATTTAGGGGACATAAGGAATAATAGAATTACCAGTCCATTGTTTAGACATATACACACATACGCAGGATATAAGTTTAAATCCATGGTGGCACAACAGCTGCAAAAAGATGTGCAAGGTAGACTATTAGATGTGCATCTAGACATTATGGAATTGAAATGGCAACTGTTTTTAAATGCTTCCCATTATCTTGGAATAAATTAAATGATTACCATTTCATGCATTTTAAAATTGTGTAATATATTGGGGTAAATGAGGGACAAATAAATAAAGGTTGGAACTCAACAACATGTTTTTAGGAAAAATAATGAATTTAGTTTTAAGTTATAGCTTGTGAATGTCATTGCTTGTTTTAAATGTATTTTTCAAATGTATTTTAATTGTATTTTTTAATAATTTATGTTTCTAACAATTAGTGATGTAATGTAATTGTTTAATTAGGGTGGAGTACAAATAGAGCTGGCTGCTTGTGTTTTACATTGTTCTGAGGAAGTCCCTTTAGTGGGGAAGAAAGAGCTCAACATCTTCTACAATAAATTGTGGTATCCAAGGTGGTTGTCTGGTCCTTTTTGGCCATTGGCCCCTTGCACACAAAACCAGAAATATACATGTGTTCTTTGATACACCTTCCTGACTTTATTAAATTATATTCCTTGTACAACACACTTGTTAGACAGAGCGCATTTTAAATTTATTGTTTGAACGTTTTTCCAGTAGGCAATGAAACAAAATGTATGAACCAATAATGACAAAACTGCCCAATTCAGAACATTTCCATCATAAAAGTCTACTTCCACACCCACACAATATATATATATATATATATATATATATATATATATATATATATATATAATAGAACGACAGTAGTGTATGCCATAGGCATCTTGCACAGTTTCTTGCACTTATTTTTAATTTCAGGGTTTTTTTTTTTTGGGTGGGGGCGCCAAACATTTTGGAAAGTTGGTAGACTAAAATGTTATGTTACCATGATGGATTTCACTGGCAAGTCTTGAACCCAGGACCCAGTGCACTACAGTCAGAAAAACATACCACTATACCAAATCAGCAGTTTTCTGAAAGATAGGAAAACTGAAACTTAAATGGCTATCCTTTAGTGAATTCAGTTCTCACTTATCACCAAAGTTCTCAACCTCTTGGCACAAAAAACCTGGACAAACCCAATAATGGGGAATACAGAATTCAGTTCTCATAGTTGTCACCATAGCTCTCAACCTCTTAGCACAACAAACCCAGACAAAGCCAATAATGGGTGAATGCAGAATTCAGTTCTCACGGTTGTCACCATAGCTCTCAACCTCTTAGCATAAAAAACCTGGACAAAACCAATAATGGGGGAATACAGAATTCATTTCTCACTTATCGCTATAGCTCTCAACCTCTTAGCATAAAAAACCCGGACAAAGCCAATAATGAGGGAATACAGAATTTAGTTCTCACATTTGCCACCATAGCTCTCAACCTCTTAGCACAAAAAACCTGGACAAAGCCAATAATGGCGGAATACAGACCCAAAATAGGGACAAATCTATTTTATAAACTTAGAAAATTGCTACAATAAAAGGTTTTGTGTTACCATTTATTTTCTGATGAATACTAATCTATGAATCTATGAACCTATGAATATGAAGTCTGAAATTGAAATGCCTGTCATTATTTAGTGAATTTAATCCTTCAGTGATTGCCACAAAAATTCTGAAAACCATAGACTTTATGAGGTACAGATCAAAAATGAGGCATAAGTTCACAAGTGGTGGTGGCTAGGGACTTTATGCTCTTTTTACCCTGTACCCAAGGTACAGGGTTTGAGCCTGAATACCTCTAGCCACCAAGTGTATTAAATATGAAACTCTAGTATATGTGACACCAGTTATTTGTGATATTATTTACATGAACTGAACAAAATAACTAAACATGCTTTATAAATAAACCATGTATTTGCTGTTTGTTTCAGTTATGATACTGCCTTGATAAATATATAATTCTAACAAAAATTAATGTATGCTAACAGAAAGAGGCACTATTTGATGTTATGCAGGCCACTTGCTACCAGTGGACTTCATTAGTAACCTGATGTCAGATGTAAAAGGTATATTGCATTTGGAAATGTGGGTCCTGCCTTACCAGCAACATCACTTCAACAAACTGAGTTTATTATTTATTGTGCTCAAAGTCACATAAGTATTTTTATTGTTAGTTGGTCTGATCGAACTGTTACATACTTTAAACATTAATCCCTTTGGCTAATAGCTACTGACATATATAAAGCAATGCAATCTTTCCCACTAAGTTCCCCTAGTAAAATTCATGGTATACAGATAAGAACTATTATTAATCTCCTACTGTTTAGCAGGAAAATGATTGTCTGTGGGACCTGGGTATTCAAGCTCCTATGCAGAGGAGGAAAAATGTCCACGAATAAAATACCCTGGGGAAGCCAAGAATAAATGGATGACCAGGTAGGCTGCCTTAATAAAGGTACAGTGGGATGTCGGTGAAGAAGCTGAGCTACCGGTAAAGCCTTGAAAAAGGCTATGCGTACCCGAGTGCTTGTGGCTGAAAGCTGAGTAAAGCCTTTAGAAAGGCTTCGTATACAGGTCGTAGTTCCCGCTGGTCAGGTCGCCTGCTGAGAGGAACCACTAGTGTGACAGCTAGAAATCAAAGATGAAACACACAGAAAAAACAGACAAAACAATGTAAATGTGGCTCAGCTAAGGAGCTCCGCTCGCCGTGGTGGCAAAAAATCAACGTAGTCGAAGTTCAGATTCTAGAAGGTCGTACTTTATTGAAGTAAAAAGTACCAGAAGTACATACATACTTACAACTTACTTCAATCCTTTCCATTTGCTCTGCTCCAGCCAGAATTCTTTCCGTGCAGTCAGACAAAAGAATCCACTTCCCAAAAAGAGAACGGCTCTATTAGAATAAATTCCAGCCAGAATCCACTTCCCAAAAGAGAATGGTTCCATTAAAACAAATGCTCTGGTGCTCGCTCACATCCAAACGTTTTCTGCGGACACAACTATTCAAAAACCCCGCCGGAAATACATGATCATGAGCCCTTGAGTTCAATTCCGACAGCTAATGCCATCGCGCATGTGATGACGTCAGCTCAAACCCAGAAAAATTAAATAAATTTTTTTTAAAAAGCAGTGAAAAAGTCAGAAATGAAGGGGTGCCACTTGGGAATCATGGCACCCCATTATTTGGCCTCCAAAACTAAGTAAAAAACAAGTTATTCGGTATGGTTGGGAGGTATGTCTTCCATCAATAATCTCCTAAACCCTGGCACCAAAGCCAATCATTGCTCACACCCCAACATGCCTCCTGAACAATTAGCTAACATCTTTAACTCCTACTTCATTGACACCATTTGTGAATATTTTTGCTACCTTTTCTCTACCTCTCCCTAATAATACTATTCTTTCATCCTCCTATCCTCCATCTCCCCTACAACACACTTTACCTCAGAACTTCCACAATACCTCAACTACTTTACATTATCCCACTGCAATGTTCAACACCCCCCTCCAAACTGCACACAAAAATCTTCCCAGACAGAATTTAATTTCTCTCCCATCCCTACCCTCTACATCAAAAAAAAAACATGCTGAAATTAAAGCCCTACTCAAACTCAGCAGACAAAATTCCTACTAAATTTCTTAAAATGCCTGCTGCCACTGTAGCATATCCAATTATCATTCTTATTAACAGATCTGTCCAAGAATCCCTTGTACCTTGCCTCTGGAAAAAGCAATCATTCTACCACTTAATAAAGGTGGCTCATCAACCGACATGTCTAATTTCTGACCCATTGCTATACTTTCCCCATCTCTAAAACTCTTGTAAAATGTGTGTGAAAACAACTTTTAGCCTATCTTCTAAAGAAAAAAATCCTCTACCCAACACAGCATGGGTTCCGCCAAGGTCACAGCACATCCACTGCTCTAATATCTTTCTTAGATATAATCAACAAAGCTCGAGACTCAGGACACATTGTATCAGCTCTTTTCTTGGACCTATCAAAAGCATTCAATACCATCTCTCACTCTATCCTCCTCATCCCACTCTCTAGTGCAAGACTATCGCCCTAGTCACTTAATTGGTTCAAAAGCTATCTATCTAACAGAGAACATGCTGCTAAATGGAAGAATTCCATTTCTCCTTAGCTTTCATCTTCAAACTCATTCACAAACTTAAACCCTGCACCCCTTCTGCTGACAAGCTCCCTTCTCTTTTCCTTCAGAAAGCTGCTAAAGAAATTGCTTATCCTATTTCCTTACTCATCAACAGAACTATCCAAGAAGGAACCATCCCTGATATATGGAAAGTCTCCTATATTATACCACTTCATAAAGGTGGAAACTCCCTTGACCTTTCCAACTTTAGACCAATTGCCCTTCTTTCACCCCTTGCAAAAATAATGGAAAAATGTATTCACCAGCAACTGGTACACCACCTCTCCCTCCACAACATAATAGCAAACTGCCAGCATGGTTTTAGACCCCATCATAGTACCACCACTGCCCTTCTCTCCTTTATAGATACTATCAACAAAAATCGAAACAACCATTCTCTCTCCTCCGCTCTTTTCATTGATCTCTCAAAAGCTTTCGACATGGTTAACCACTCTCTCTTAATCAATATTCTCGAATCTCTTCCTTGTGATAAACTAGCCACAAATTGGTTTAAATCTTACCTTAACAACAGACAACAAGCAGTAATTTGGGAAAATCACAGCTCTTCTCTCTTGCCCATTTCCATCGGAGTTCCCCAGGGCTCCATTCTAGGTCCACTTCTGTTCACCCTCTTTATAAACGATCTTCAGACTGCTATACCACAAGCTACCTGCATACAATATGCAGATGATTCTACCCTTATCTGCTCCGCACCTTCTTCTACTGAACTGACCTCCTTAACACAAAATACCTTTAACAAAGTAGAAACTTGGTTTTCTAAACGGTTTCTCCTACTAAATGCAAAAAAACTAAACTCCTCCTCTTCTCCCCACCTCTCGGTCCCCCTTTAAACTTTACCATTTCTTCTAATAATGGCACTATCATCTCGCCTGATCCAACTACTAAACTTCTTGGAATAACCATTGACAATCATCTTTCCTTCGATCAGCACATAAACAACACCATCAAGGTTGTTAACAAAAAATTGGATCCCTATATCGTATTAAACCTTTTCTAACCCCAGCAACAAGAACCAAATGTGCTCAAACCCATCTCCTATCTACTCTCCTATATGCTTCTCCCATTTACACCAACCTCAAGAAAAACAATCTTAACAAACTTGAAACTTGCTATAATAACATAGCACGTTTCGCCACTAGTAACCCTTTAGGACTCACCACTGTATAAATCTAAAGCAACTTGGCTGGCTCGAATTTCAAAACTACCTAAAATTCCTCAACTCACTATAGCTCACAACATATTACACCTACCTGACAACACCCCTATACTCTCTCAACTCCTAATCCCGTATAATAATCTGAACTCGCCGCTCCTCTAGTAAACTTATGACTAAATCAATAAAGGCAAACAACACAGCAGGTTGTTCTCTTTTCACTAACACTATAGGTAAATGCTGGAATCTCTTACCTTGTGACATAACTTTGACTACATCCCTGCCACAATTCAAACAGAAAATTAAACTGTACTACCTAAATCATTGGCTTTGTTCCTGCAGTACACCAGGCTAACCTTTTTCTTTCTCATACTACATCTCTCCTTCACTCTTCCTATTAGTATCTGTCTTATTTCTTCTCCTTTTACAGTACTAATCGACCTAGGTACATTCTATGTAAAATTGCTAATATGGTATTAACTGCTCATCGAAATGTGCTTCTCCTGAATCTATCTTGCATTCTGTGTGATGTTATGATTTTCTAATTTGTTACTTATAAACATTTGTAATATTTTGTAATGTACTTAGTATTTAGTGGAGCTTTTCTCCTCGGGCCTCTGCTGAAAATGGACATGTATCCAGCCAGACTAGCCCGGTCAACAAATGTAAAATAAAATAAAATAAATAAATTCACAATCCTACAGGTGTACAGCAAGATTCAATTTTAGGTCCTCTTCTGTTTAACATTTTTATCAACAACCTTCACCAAGCCATCCTGCAGGGCTCCCTAGTCCAGTATGCAAACAACTTCACTATAGTCTGCTCTGTTCCCACCACAAATATACTACAACAAACCTCCCAAGTAGCATTTTCCTCTGTGGAAACCTGGCTTCACAAAAAACATCTTTCTTTAAATCCCCAAAAAACTAAAATTATGGTCTTCAATCCCAAGAGAAATATACCATTCAATAAAGCTGACCTCGATATATTCTCCCTTATCTCTACCAAAATTGAGCTAGTAACCCACACTAAATTGTTAGGAGTAATAATCGATGAAAATCTTAAATTTGATTTGCATATCCAAACTAATATAAATAAAACCCACAAAAAACTTGGACTACTCTATAGACATAAAAAGTTTATCTCCTTCAAAACTAAACAAGTATTAGCACTATCTTACCTGTTACCCTCACTATCCTATGGCACACCTTTGCTAACCAAACTGCAGTCCTCCTTGAAAACAAAATTAGAAACATGGTATAATAAGACTGCTAAATTTGCTAGAAACAGTTGCCATTCTAATCATGACTGTATTGCCCTAAAAAAATTACAATGGCTGAAACCCCCCCACTACTTATCACTCCTTCAGCTCACAACTATGCGCAAACTCATTCATAAACCACAGGACTACCCTGCCCTTAGCTCCCTATTCACCCTTTACAACTCCATTAGGTCTCTGTGATCTGAACACCAACATCTTCTTCAGGTTCATAAACCTAAGACACCTGCTGGCCAGTTATTATACTCTCGGAACATGGACTGAATATGGAATAATATACTTACATCTGTCTACATACAACAAAGTCCTTTTAACTTCAAACCTGCACTGCACAATCATCTCCTCTCCAATTGGACATGTAACTGTTCAATTCCTTCCTCTGCCATTACTTAATTCACTATCTAAATCTAAAACTGTTTTTATCTACTCCCTGCTCCAATGTTTTGTTTTCTTGATAATTCCTAATGAACTTTTAATTACTTAAATCCTCCTCCTGCATTTCTCTTACTCCCTAATCACTTTCTCCCTCTTTTCTCTCTCCATCCACTTTCCTTCTATTTCCTTCTCTCCTATCTTCTTCTTTTTACATTCCATCCAATCTAGTTCTCCTTCCCCATCTCTCATCTTCATTTCCCCTTTTGTTTCCTCCTTCCTTTTCCCCTATGTATTACAAAGTATGCCTCTTCTCTCTTTCTCTCTCTATATATGCTTTTTTTATTCTGTATAATGCTTGGATTTAAATGCATTATTATTGTCTGCATTATGAACATGGTTAACTTTATTGTTAGTATAATGTTATATCAGATTTAATTATTTCCTACTATTTTTTATGTAAATCTTCTACCAATTTCATTTTTAATTTTCTTGATCTTTTTGGAAATTTTTTATGGAAACTTCTTGAAAGTTTATGTAAGTGTTTTTGTTACCTTGGAGCTTATCTTCTCGGGCCTCCACTGAAAATGGGCTTTTTTGGCCCAGTGGACTTTCCCAATAAACAAATGCCAATAAATAAATAAATAAATAAAATACTGAATGCTTTAAAGAACAAATGAAAAAAGAGCAATCATTTTAAAACAAATCAAAAATGATTAAAAAAAAGAGAGTTTCTTGCTAATTGTATATGCCAAGTAGGAGATCACAAAACAGTGGGGTAAGGGCAAATTCTCAGAACTTGGTATAATGCGATCTTGCATGGAAATAAGATGTCAGAGTAAAAAACAAGCAAAAAAGACCATTCACACTTCTGCGCATTTACTTTTGCACATTGCAATTATTTAAACATATAAATAATTCTGGTTTGCAATATGACCAACAACATTGATTTTTAGCCTCTCCTTTAGTACTTAGACTGTATTTCTATCTGTCACTGATAGCATTTATACCAGCATTAATGATAGACTAATCTCTGCAGGTGTTTTTTTTTTTTTTTTTTTACATAAGACATATCTTCACGACAGTAAATCATACCTTATTACTTCAGCACGGCATAAACTCAGTTTTGGAAACAACACCATATGCTGGTTTGAAAACTACTTACAGGATAGCCCTTTCCAAGTCTTTGTCTTATTTACCATATGGCTCATTTCCTGGACCTCTATTTTTCTCCTTCTTTCTAAATGACATCACACATGACTTGCCTAATCATAAAAGAGTTATGTATGCTGATGATTTTCTTCTAATTGAGGCCCCCAATACAACAAACCAGTGCAAAAATCCACGCAGTCTGAGTTTACAGACCTAAGCACCTGGCATCACAATAATAAACTCCAAATTAATAGCTCTGAAACTAATGTCATTATCTTGAAATACTACAAGATTTCGCCCTCACAATTGAAGCATGTCAACCATGGGTGAATCCAGTGATATCCAAAAAGACCTCCGGACTCATAAACACCAATGTTGTCTTTCTTTTGGCTTTTCCCGGTTAGGGGTCACCACAGTGGAACTCCGGTCCACTAGTGATTGGCAGTCGATTTTTATGGTGCCAAGGTGCCAGCCCGATGCCCAACCTTCACCAAAGGCACACCCATTCACACATGTCTTTCGAACGCCACTTGACCATGGGGAGGACATGCAGACTTCACACAGAAGGCACTCCAGCCGAGAATCGAACGGGAGAACCTCTTGCTGTGAGGCGACAATGCTACCGCTGCACCATCATGGCTGGACTCATAAACACTAATAAAAACTTTTAATCTTACAACTCTTTCAGGATTTCTCCCATCACCATGTTAAAAAATCCAAAAAAAAACATCAGGTACTTAAATACCAAATTAACATTTCATCACAAAACACAGCCTCTAATCAGAACATAGTATTAATTAAGTTTAGTAAAAGATTTAAAAAAGTATTCACTACATAATTTTTAAAATTTAGCATGAGAAAACTACATCACCTGATATTCTCAGACAACCTCCTATCCAAGTACTAACCAAGCCTAAGCCTGCTTAGTTTCTAACATCATACAGGATCAGGTTTATTCAAGGTGGAATGAATATCTAGGCAGGTAATGACACTTAGTGTATACATTATTTCAACTTATGTTATCTCTGCTTCAAAACTGGTTTTAAACTAACAGCTGAATTAATATCAGGTTCATAATGAGTCTGTAACTGTAAAATCCATTTGTATTGAATGGTTTCCAGTTTGTTATTAAAATTGCCGCATCTAGAGCTTTTAGCCAATACATAAGTAGCCCTAAAGTTAAATATATGATCAGAACTGTAGTCAGACACATGCTTAGCAAGGGAATTAGTGCTACCTTTTCTCATTCTGTCCAGTTGATGTTCTATAATGCATTCTTTTAGCTTCCTGATACTTTTCCTACATAAAAACAAGTACACTTTAAACATGTAGCCAAATAGACTATATCACTGGTACTGCAAGTGGCAGTACAGTTAAAGTGATAGACCGTTCCTGTAACAGGATGGACAAAATAGTTGTTGCTACATATTAATTTGCAAAACATACAGTTGTAACAGGGAAAAGTGTCACCCTTACTATTAGCTTTATGTGCGGCAATTTCCTTAACATCTTTGTAACAGAGACGTTGTTTAAGGTTCTGACTATTCTTATATGTAAAACTAGGTTTATTATCGGTAATCTGTCTCAATCCAGTTACAGCTTGTAAATTTGCCCAATTATCTGAGGCAATCTTGCTTATTCCATCTGTTCTTCTATTAAAGGTAATAATAAACCTTATCTGTTCATTATTCCTAGAAGGCATGGGCTCTTGGTTCACATTACCTGTAAAATAAAGTTTTTGAAGCTCTTTGTCAGTCACTAATAAATTCACATTTTAATCCTTATAACAGTCCACTGTCATAGCCTCTATCCTTAAATTCTTGTATCTTATTATCCATCTGTTCCATACAAACATTAATATCTGTGTTCAGTCTACTGGCCCTTAATAATTGACTCTCTGCAATGCCTTTAAATATATGATTGGCATGCATACTTTTCTGATGTAGATATCTATTAGCTTCTACTTCTTTTCTATATATGCTGGTGGACAGACTATCTTCATGTTTGCCAACCTTAACATCTAAAAACAGATTTTTTGATGGGAGTAATTAAGCTTAAACTTAAGAAATCTAGTAGTATTAGTAGTGGTCCTACTTCGCATTTTTCAAAGTGCATTCCTTTTTTTAAATTCTTCGTGGTCAATATCTCCCTTATTTGGGAGGGTGGTGAGCAAAAACTGACTGACGTTGTCAGCTATTTAAATAATACTACTAGCTTTCTTAAACTCTGAAAGTCATAAAACCATAAAACTATTTCACTCTTCCTGCAGGAGCTGCCAGCTACTTTCTAGCACAGACATTGCATCTCTGGCTCCATTCAAAACTGGGATAAAATCTTTATGGATTAACCCCTAAAGTAATTTAATTTCAAGAATATTTGCAAAGTCAGGTGGATTAAGATTAACCTTTTCACTTTCAGTATATGTTGTTACAATGTATACTTTTAAACAGTTACAATAATGCATGTCATTTCTTTTCCTTCTAGCAGGGCACACACTGTTGATAAATTTTAACACAAGCAAACCTCACAAATACATTTTCAGCACAAGCATCTGTAGAAATCAGTATGATGAAAGGGGGGGGGCTGCAGGAGCCAGTTGAATGGGTGGATCCAATGGGAAGGGGTGTGATCAACTAGAAAGGGTTGGAACTATGCTCAAAACCACAAAAACTGGGACTTTAATTAAATATGCTGCCTTGGGTACCAAACCATCATTATGAGAGTCCAATCAAAACAAAATGAAGTGTAGAAGAAAAAAAATATTTCAATGCATTGGCTATGTGACAGCTTACTTAATATGTAGATGGAAACAAAAAGGTTGGTAGACATGCTTTTTAAATACATTACTGGAATGCCAGTCAAAATCAAGTATAAAAAAAAACAAGCAGCACTCAACTCAAACCACTTCTCCTTGCACTGCAGTTCTAATTATAATTTATATTCAACTTTATAAAAGTACCAAGTAACATGCTGAAAGTAGCAATCTCTGTGATGCCCCCACTTGTAAAAAATGTTTTTTATCCAAAAAAGACTTGCTGCCTGACAACTATCTACTTGTTTCATGGGGAAAACATGATCAAAGTAAAAAATGAACAGCAAACAAGAAGCAATCTCAGGATAAATTGCTTAAAGGATTCCTGCACAGGTTATGGACCACACATGATAGATTGGCATTCTGTTTAGTTTACAGGTAAAGCCCGCAAAGATGACTGCAAATCTCCAAAAAATGTAATGAGTTTCTGAAAATACTGTAATCCTGCCCTTTATTACAAATATTGCCATATGCATTTCAATACCTAAGACTTATACGTTATCTAGTTATGTAAATATTCTATGGATGGCAACAACATAAAGGCTTTCAATGTTGGTAATTCTTTAACAGTATGCTTATTAAAGCTTATTTGCATCTTACAATCTCAGACAAGCCTATCTGATGGTCATTAAAGCATTGCTACTTAAACACAGAGTAACAGGTACTGCAACAACATGCATTTTCTGAATTAAAAGAAGCATAAATCAACAGTATAAAAATATGACAGAAAAACAGAACATTCTGAAAAATCAGGGACAGATGAAAAGCCACTGTAGTACTTGTGTCTACCTTGGATGGGGGGATACTCTGCAAACTTACACTGCATAACTGCTCCTTGCCTTGCTTGGACACATCCAGAGTCACTACATGGGGGAGTGGGATGCAACAAGTACATCACAATTTGAAATGTCTCTGGCTGACGGTGATGGCCCTGACACATCTGTCATACCTCTCAACCTCAGAGCTGTGTACTACATGAACTACAAAATTGACTGGCACCTCACCTAAGTGTCATGTTTAATCATAGCCTCACCTCAGCTTCATGCCCACTGAATGGCACACACCTACAGTTATCCCACTCCACAAGGGGAGATCCACCTTGGATCCTGTGAACTACCACCCCATCAGTCTGACAAGCCTGATCTGCAAGGTCATGAAATGTATTATTATGGAACTTATAAACAAAGACATTGGCAACCTTTAAACATTGGACCCCACCCAGTTAGGGTTTGTGAAGGGTCAATCTTGTCTCCTGAGCCTGATTGACTTCTTCAAATCAGTCTTCAGAGCTGTGGATGAGGGTAAGGAGGTCCACGCAGCCTATCTGGACCTTGCTAAGGCCTTCAACAACATCCCCCACTCTGGAATCATGGATAAACTTACTAAGCTGGGCATTAATCCCTATGTCACTCGATGGGTTGCCAACTGGCTTACTGACAGAACCCACACTGTAAAAGTAGCCAACTCCAAATCCAGCTCCAGGCAAGTGATAAGTGAAGTACCTCAGGGTTCAGTCCTAGGACCGCACTTGTTTGGCATCTTCTTCTCTGACATACAGGCCAACACTAAGGGACTCTGGCTAACAAAGTTCACAGATAACTGCAAACTGGGAGCCATAAATGAATCCCCAAATTATATGGATATTCTACAAAAAGGCCTTACAGAAACAGATGCTTGGTGCCAGAGCCATGGGCTCAAGCTCAATGCCAAGAAATGTATAGTTATCTCCTTTTGGGAAAAAGCATGTACCCGTGAATTACAACGTAGGTGGCAGCACACTAAACACCAAAAGTGTGATAAGAGACTTAGGAACACAGGTGGACAGTAGTCTCACCTTCAATAACCACATTGCCACAACAGTCAGGAAATCCTTCTATGTGGCACACTTCATCACTAAGGGCTTTACATCCAGAAAAAAGGAGGTCATTGTCCCACTGTTCTCATCCCTCATTAGACCCATTATAGAATACAATTCTCCGTTTGGTATGTACCTCTCAAGACATCTGCAACAACTGGAAAGGCCACAGAAATACCTCACTAAAAGAATCACAGGCCTAAAGCAGATGCCCTATGCTGACCATCTAAAAAAACTCTAGCTATACTCTGTCGGATATTACTACTCAGAGGCGATCTCTGCTTAACATACAAGCCCATGTCAAACCCAGGGCTGTTGGACATGCTACACTTAAAGAAATCCCAATCCCTCAGAGCCACACACTCCATGTATCTAAACCTTGTCATCATAATGAACAAAACATGCTGGAAGGATAGGTTCCTGACCCAGAGACTCCCCAGACTCTGGAATAGACTGCCCATACATGTCAAGCAGAGCACCTCTTTGGCCCTCTTCAAAAGGAACTTTGACAATTGGATGGGAGATAGGAAATTCAACCCGGGGATCACTTCAGTTGCCCTGCCAGACAGGGAACCAGGGAAGTAAATACTGTGGGAAGACATAGCCAGGGAATTGTTATGGCTAGGCTTGTATAGGCCCTAGGGCCGATAGCCTAGTACCAATCTATGAACCTATGAACTTATAAGAAATTTGGGCAAAGCCATAAATAGAAGTGGGACAAAGGCCCAAATATAAGGACAATTTTTAAATATTGTCCTTATAAACTTAGAAAGATAATAGAATAGTAAGGCTTGCATTAGTATCAGTTTTCTGAGGGGTATGAAATCTGAAACTCAAATGTCTGTCATTATTTTCTAACTTCAATCTTTAATGATGTGCCACTAAATTGCCAGAAACCACAATTTTATGAAAAATGGACCAAACGTGATACAAAAATATAAAATAGCCACACAATACAGCTGGGAACCTGTCAAAGAAGGGGCACTTTTTAATATTAGTACTGTTAAGTTGAGCAGCTGACAAATAAGAGAATTTACATGCATTTCTGAAATAAAAGTAATCTATAACTCTGATCATTACAATTATTTATTAATTGCAAACCCTCCACATTTTCTTCCAAAACTGCCATTTTGTGGAGGGGATTATTAGGGGGAGAGCAATATTTTTAGTTGAGAGGTCTGGATATGCCTAATTCTATAAAGTGATTTATTTGCATGTACCTCTCAATCTCTTAATGCAGGAAATCTGGACAAGGCCAGATATATTGGGGGAACATACAGACAGTACTAAAAATTGCTCTTGTATAAACTTAGACAGTTGACAGAATAACAGGTCTTGCTTTAGCATACATTTTTCTGAATGGTATGAAGTCTGAAACTCAATGTTTGTCATTATTTAGTGACTTCATTCCTAAATGATTTGCCAGAAAACCACAAATTTTATGAGGAACAAACAAAAAATAAGAAGTAAAAATCTATTCATTCTGTGAAAATCTGGACAGTGGAGAGGTATAGCTCAGCTGGGGCTGTCTTTGAGTTTGCCACCCTTCTCCCCTCACAAAATCATGGTCGAATGGGGCCTCCCCCCTGCAGCCATTCCAATGTCCCATTACTTGGCTATTTCACCCCATTAAAAAAATCTCAACATAGCACCCAGAGAACGACTCGAGAAGGATGAAACCAAATGAATTTTTATGAAGCGCTTTTCGTCAGGTATGTTGACACAACTTCCTCAGATAACAAAAAAGTAATAAATACAAAGTTTAAATACATTCAAAGTGTCATGTGGTAATGTGATTTACATAGTAAATTGCTTCAATGTCAATTAACTACATAATATCTCATTTCATTCTCTAAACTACCTTGCTTTTAAAGTAATATCCTAACTAATAAGACATGTTAAACAGTTTACTAAAAGTACAAGTAAATGTTCTCCACTTTGACATATAGTTAAAAGCATTCCTAATACAATTTAAAACCTCAGAAAACACTTAGTTTAATTTATGTCAACGTGTCATATACTGTTTAAAAAAAAAAATATATATATATATATATATATATAGATATATGTATACATATATATATATATATATATATATATATATATATATATATATATATGTGTATACATATATATATATATATATATATGTTATATATATATATATATATATATATATATATATATATGTTGTTTTATATATATATATATATATATATATATACACACACACACACACACACACACACACACACACACACAACAATTCCTTACAACTATCTAATAAGGCTTCTAAGTTTCAAATATGGCAAAACTGAACAAGTTTCATTAATTCCAGGAGAATGATGGGCATCTAACCTTAACTGCCATAACAGCTCCAGTTGTTCTAATAAAAAACTGATAGGTCCTCCTCTGTGGTCTGCCATAATCTGGTCTATTGCTATAAATTTAAAACTATGAGTAAAATTATATTTTATATGTTTAGCTAAAGCATTCTCAATCTTATTTTTTCTTATACTGTAAAGATGTGCATATATTCTTTCTTTCAGTTTTCTATCAGTTTTTCCAATATAGAAAGCTGGACAGGAGTTACATTGAGCTAAATAGTCTACCATTTTTGTGTTAAATGTGAACCTCTTCTTAATACTGTATTCTTTATTTCTAATGATAAATTTTTCTCCCGTCGCTATAATTCCACAGTAATTACATGATTCACATTTTAACATTCCTGGTGTCCGCGTAAAATTTATATTTAATACTTGTAACAAGTTTTTTAAATTATGTCCTTTCCTGTTCACAAATTCTGGTTTTATTCCTATTTTACTTGCTATATACTTGTCATTTAATAAAATGTTCCAATTTTTCAAAATAACTTTTTCTATTTCCACTGTTTCAGGACTATAAGTAAATACAAAACTCATGTTATATTTTTTACTTATTTCTTTTGTGTTTAATTCTCCGTCTACATGGACAATGTCTATTTGATCTATATTTTCTTGTGCTGTAGTTTTTAATTGAGGTTCTATACATTTTTGTTTCAAGATTGGTTAATATATTCCCTTAGATCTTCTATAAGTTACTTAAGATACCAGGTCTATAAGAAGTGTTACTGGGTACCCTCTTTGTGTGAACATCTGTATTAATTGTTCACATTCTTTATGAAATTCCACTTCAACAGTTGCCATCTTAGCTGCCTGCACTAATTGGCCCTTAACTACTGATCTTTTTTAGCAGTAAGGGTGTGAATTGGTGAAGTGGAGAAATGAGTTATAATACGTTTCTTTACAAAAAATAGATGCTCTATAACCATCTCTGTCCTTCCAAAGGAGAACATGTAAGTATGCTATTTCATCAGTATTAAAATTGTTTGTAAACCTCAAGTAGGTACTGCTGTTGTTAATATGTTCCACTAAATATTTAGCTATAATTTCATCGCCCTTCAGGACGATAAAAATATCATCCAAAAAGTGTGTGTAATAATGGATATGATTCATTATATTAACATTTGAAAAAATAGTTTTGTGTTCCCAATGGGCTAACACTAAATTTGCATAACTAGATCCCATCGGTGAGCCCATTGCCACACCTATTTATTGTAGATAAATTTCATGATCAAATATAATGTAATTGTTATACAAAATTATAGAAAGAAGTTCTTCTACCAATCTAATATCTATCTGGGGACCTTTATATTTTCTCATCTTTGCTAAAACTGCTTGAATCCCTTCCTCATGAGGTATAGAACTATATAGATCACAGATATCTATTGTTAAAAAATTATATTCTCTGTGAAAAAACAATTTATCTATATCTGATAAAAATGACCAAGAGTCACGACTAATCTGTTTTTTGTAGTTGACATATTTTTTCAAAGTTTTTTCCACCACTTTTGCACTAGCATAGGTGACCAACTGCCTAGCATCTACTAGTGCTCTCATAGGTGGGTCAGTTATATTTTTGTGGACTTTTGGCACTCCAAAGATACATGGGATCTTTGAAAAGGATATAGTTAAATAATTCAAAGTATGTGTATCTGTTATTCCTTCTATAAACAAGTCATTGAGATATATGCTAATATTTCGATATGCTATATTTAATTAACTTCTACTAACTTTTGTATATGTTTCAGTACTTAGAACTTTATTCATCTTGGTTACATAGTTGGTACTATTCATCATAACCAAACCACCTCCTATATCTGGTTTTATACATCTAACAGGTTGGTTTCTTATTTCATTTAACAGTGAATATTCTTGTTTAGTTAAGTTCTTATTATTATATTTCCTATCCTTCAGCATTGTTCTGAAGTCTAATTCACATATCTGGTCAAATACAAATAAGGATGGATGTAATGGTGGATTGAACATACTGGGAATATACAATTCACTGATTGTAGTTTTGTCGCTACCACATAGAACCAAGAAATTCAATTTTCTCACAAAACTTTTAAAATCTAATAACAGTCTCGCTATATCCAGGTGTGGTATTGGTACAAATGTGTAATCTTTTGAAAATAGTTCAACAACGTCTTCATTGATCTCAATGTCTGAATAGTTATAAAGTTTAAAGTCACCTGATTTGTTAAGCATAACTTTGCAAGAGGAACAGGATAGCTCAGCATCAGATACTTCTACCTTTTCTGCTTCGCTTTCCCTCATGTGTTGTAAGGGTTGAATTTGTTCTTCGTTGCCGAACTGTACTTCTTGTTCTTCACCAAGTGAAAATTTTGTCGGTTTGATTGTATTGCCGCTGCATATGTATTAGTGTCAGCATTACTATATGAGAGTTCCTTGGCTCTGTTTGTTTCTTTTCCTTGCTTGTTGGCACTAGATTCAGCATCGTTTCTGCTGGTAGATGGCGTAGAAGTAAAGTCCTCCTTGTTCAAAGCTTGTTTTTTGTTATTATGACTAGATTATGTTGTATGCAAATTACTTGCTGAATTCCACATCTGCGATGGGGGCAGGTTGGGATAGGCAGTACCTTTGGCATAATCTGTGCGATCTCTTTCCAATTTCTTAATTTTAACATAGGTTCGTAGGTTCATAGATTCATAGGTTCATACTAGGCTATCTGCCCTAGGGCATTTAAAAGCCTAGCCAGAATGTGTTTGGCTTTCGCCACCCATTTTAAATTTATTTTGCTATGCCCTTTTTCGAGGTTAGTATACTGTGCCTCTGTCTAACAGTGACACAGAAGTGATACCTGGGGTAAACCTACGATCTCCCATCCTCTCATCAAGATTCCTCTTGAAGAGAGTCAATGAGGGACTCTGCCTAACCTGGACTGGGATTTTATTCCAGAGTGAAGGGAGCCTCTGGGTTATGAATCTGTCCCTCCAGCATGTCCTATTTATTTCAGTGCTGAGGTTCAAGTCTCTCGAGCACGTAGCTCGATGGGATTTGGATTTTCTGAGGTGCAGCATGTCCATTAATTCCGGGTTGGACATGGCTTTATACGTCAGGCACAGATCGCCTCTGAACAGGCAGTATGCCACTGAGTAGAGCTGGAGTTTCTTTAACCGGGCAGCATATGGCATCTGTTTGAGCCCTTTGATCCTCTTGGTGAGGTACTTTTGGGGTCTTTCCAGTTGCTGCAGGTGTCTGGTAAGGTACATCCCAAAAGGGGCATTGTACTCAATTATGGGCCTGATGAGGGATGAGTAAAGAGGCACGATGACCTCTCCTGATCTAGATGTGAATCCCTTCATGATTAGGTGGGCTATATAAAATGTTTTTCTAACCACTTTGGCCACGTGGTTGTCAAATGAGAGATTGCTATCAACTTGGGTCCCCAGGTCCCTAGTTACTTCTTCTGTACTTAATGGATTACCACCTATGTGGCAATTTGTGGGCACTTTGTTTTTGCCAAAGGGGATGACTATACACTTTTTGGCATTTAGCTTGAGGCCATGGCTCTGGCACCAGTTGTCTGTTTCTATGAGGCACTTTTGGAGGATGCTTGTGTCGGCTGGAGAGTTGATTATGGCGCCCAGTTTGCAGTCATCTGCGAACTTGGTCAGCCACAGTCCTTCCATGTTGGCCTGTACCTCCGAGAAATATATACCGAACAAGAGAGGTCCCAGGACTGAGCCTTGTGGGACACCACTTGTAACTGGTTTGGAGTCTGACATGGCTCCAGCAATTCTAACCATGTGGGTTCTGTCCTTGAGCCAGTTTGCAATCCATCTAGTGACATAGGGGTTTATATTTAAGCTGGTGAGATTATCTATAATGCCCGAGTGGGGTATTGTATCGAAGGCTTTTGCGAGGTCCAGGTAGGCTGTGTCAACCACCTTCCCCTCGTCAATGGCCTTGGTGACTGTTTCAAAGAAATCAACTAGGTTTAAGAGGCAGGATCTGCCCTTAACAAAGCTGAACTGGGTAGGATCCAGTGTCTGCAGGTACCCAGTATCTTTATTTATGAGGTCCATGATGATCCTTTCCATAGCTTTGCAGACCAAGCTAGTCAGGCTTATGGGGCGATAGTTTCCAGGATCCGTTGAGGCACCACCTTTATGGAGAGGGACCACTGTTGCTGTACGCCACTCTTTGGGCACATATCCTGTAGTAAGGCTGAGACTGAACAGTAGTTTTATGTTTGGGTTTAGCTCTTCTTGGAGTTCATGTAGGACGCAGCCCGGGACACCGTCTGGTCCCATTGATGCTGTGTTTTTTGCTTTGGAGAGGGTGGCTCTTACCTGAGCATCTGAGATGTCAGGGGGGCAGCACTCTGCTGGGATAGATATTTGCCCTTTTGGTGGGGGGGGAGAAGTTTGCGCTGAACCTGTCAGCTAGGATGTTGGCAATGTCTGTGGGTTCAGTGTATTTTTTGTCATTTTGGACTAATTCTGAGCATATCTGGGAATTACCACCCAGGTTCCTAACATAACTAAATAAAGCCTTGTGATTATCCTTAGTGTCTTGTGCAATTTTTCTCTCGAAGCTGGCCTTAGACAATTTTATGAGTGCCCGTAGTTTTTTGCTAATACTGATCAGTGATGCCTTCCCTTTTTGGGATTTTGCTCTATCATTTAGTAGCTTCCTCCTTCTATTGTATAGTTTGTTTATGGCTAGGGTCCACCAGACAAGACGTCTGCCTTTGAAGGATTGGGTCTTGGTTTTATTTGGGATCGCATGATCTATGCATTCCTGAAGGTGTTCATAGAATGCGTTTATAAAGGATTATGTGGTCTGGGCTGTATTTTCCACAGGCCCAGGGGCTTTGAAGGATTCCACCTCGGTTTTGAGGAGTGTGAAATTTGCTTTAGAGAAGTTTTTCACTGTGGTTTTCTGGGCAAGGGGTGGGGTCGGGATGTGAATATCCAGTGAGATTAGTTTATGGTCTTATCTTACCAGTGAGGGATACACTTCTGGTCTGGAGCATAGAGTCCCCATGTTGGTGATGATCAGGTCCAGTATGTTTTCCCCTCTTGTGGGAGTAGTAACAAGTTGTTCCATTGCATTTGAGTTTATAAATTCTAGGAACCTTTGGGCTAGGGTGTTGGAGCTAGAGTAATGCTCCCAGTCTATGTTTGGGTAGTTGAAGTCGCCGAATATAATGGTGTTTGGAGAGACATTCATATTTTCCAGTGTTCTCAGAAAGGCTGAGTGGGGTTCCTGGGTATGGGAGGGTGGTCTGTAGCAGGCTATAAATTGGAAGGCAGTTTTACCCACTGTTAATTGCACATGGATAGTCTCTGATGCTCCGTGCTTTGCCACCAACCTGGAGGTGTGGGTATCTTTGATGAATATTGATACTCCCCCTCCTTTTGTGGTCAGTCCAAGTTTTGGGGCCAAAAAGTATGGTATGAGGTATAACCTGGTAGTGCTGGGGTGCTCTCAGGAGCCCTGAACCAGGTTTCTGTTACTGCACAGATATCGATGTTCTCCATGCTAAGGAGAGTTTCGAGTGCGTGCATCTTGAGGTTTAGACTTCTGGCGTTGAGTAGCATTACTCTTAGTTTCTTATCCCTTGTGATACCTATGGAGGTGGGTTTGTCTTTTGAGCCTTGCCTACAAAAGGCACTATGGGGGTAGCAAGAGCCTTTACCAATATCCGAAAGCCCAGGGGTGACAGGTGCAAGCCGTCCCTAGTGAAGCATCGTGGCTTGTCGAGCATATCATCCCAAGCTGACAGGCATTGGATCCCCTTTGAATGACACCAGTACTTAAGCCAATTGTTGAAATTGATCATCTTGTCTTCACATTGTGGCATCATTCTTGGTGAGGGTAAGATGCTACTCAAGGTCAGGGTCATACTGGCCTGGGCTACATGCTCAGAGAGCTCCTTTATGTCTCTTTTCATGTAGTCCAGGGAGGTACGTCTCAGGTCATTCACACCAGCATGGACAATGACTGAGTCATATTTGTACTTGCCTTGGAGTGACCTGAGTGCTTGTGTTATGTGGCAGATCCTAGCGCCCGACAGGCTGCTCACCGTGACTTCTTTCAGTTTCTCAGTTTTTTGACTTATACTCGTGAAAATCCTGTTATGATCATAATAATAACGCGGGTAATCAGGGTGGTTTTTTATATCCACATTCAATTGCTTGATTTCCTTAGCTAGTAATTCAAGATTACATATATAGCATTTACTCATAAGCTCCAACAGTTCAATGCCTTGCCTGTTAAATAGTTGTAATAACTCTTTGTGAAAACTGGCCCCAGACTCAAAGCCTGTAGGAAATTGCCAAGATCTAAGTCTTTTTGGAATTATATTAGTGTTGCAACATTCATTAAAATAACTAATCTCTAATTGAAGTTTCTTGTGTTTTAAAAGTTTGATGTCAAGTAGTTTTAACTTATTCACCAATAAGTTCTCGTTTCCTTCAGCTGATAACACAGTAAAGGTTCCTGTACCTGATTTAAACAGAAGCTGTGCATCTTTTAACCAGGCAGAAATCTCTGGTGTACCAATGCGCCCCAAGGATGAATTTGTATTAGGTAATGTTATAATAGAATCATTGCTTATCATGTTTTGTCCACTCCCTTGTATTGGTAGCAATGAGTTTCGTTGGTTTGAGTGGCTTGTTCTCTGTTCATTTACAATAGTAATGGGAGCTAGTGTTCATGGACTAGTAACACTAGTTCCGTTTACATTCACAGTCCCATTTGGTCCTTCATTCACCATAACTGGTTACGGTTGTGATAGTGTTTCCGCTCATGCTGCAAGGTCGTCTAGCCATTTGGACATTAGTCCCAGGAGTAGGGTAAGGTTTCCTGCTTCAGTTTGAGTTGACTGCATTAGTGTATCCTCTAGTAGCTCAATTTCCTTGGATGCCATAACAAAACAAACTCTGGAAAAAACAAATACTAAAACTACTAAAAAATCTCAATGTAGCACCCAAAGAACGACTCGAGAAGGATGAAACCAAATGAATTTTTATGAAGCGCTTTTCATCAGGTTTGCTGACCCAACTTCCTCAGATAACAAAAAAGTAATAAATGTTGTTGTTGTATCTTTCGGCTTTTCCCGGTTAGGGGTCACCACAGCGGAACCCCAGTCCGCTAATGATTGGCAGTAGATTTTTACGTACCGACTTGCCAGGCCTGACGCACAACCTTCAGCGAAGGTACACCCATTCACGCACGTCTCCACACAGAAGATGCTTTAGCTGAGAATCGAACAGGACAACGTCTTACTGAGAGGCGACAACACTACCACAGCACCACCACCGCAGCTAACAAAAAAGTAATAAATACAAAGTTTAAATACATTCATAGCGTCATGTGGTAATGTCATTTACATAGTAAATTGCTTCAATGTCAATTAACTACATAATATCTCATTTCATTCTCTAAACGACCTTGCTTTTAAAGTAATATCCTAACTAATAAAACATGTTAAACAGTTTACTAAAAGTACAAGTAAATGTTCTCTACTTTGATATATAGTTAAAACCATTCCTAATACAATTTAAAACCTCAGAACTCAGGCCAAATATATTGGGGGAACATACAGACATTACTAAAAATTGCTCTTGTATAAACTTAGACAGTTGACAGAATAACAGATCTTGCTTTAGCATACATTTTTCTGAATGGTATGAAGTCTGAAACTCAATGTCTGTCATTATTTAGTGACTTCATTCCTAAATGATTTGCCAGAAAATCACAAATTTTATGAGGAACAAATGAAAAATAAGAAGCAAAAATCTATTCATTATGCGAAAATCTGGACAGTGGAGAGGTATAGCTCAGCTGGGGCTGTCTTTGAGTTTGCCACCCTTCCCCCCTCACAAAATCATGGTCGAATGCGGCTTCCCCCCTGCAGCCATTCCAATGTCCCATTACTCGGCTATTTCACCCCATTTACCATAAAATCTGTAATGTGCATACTGCTTTACTTCTACGATGATTTGGATTTCATTTAAAAGTTTTATTTTACATTTTGCAGCACAAACACTAATAGACATCTGCTAAACAAAGCAATGCAGTCTCACAATGAAAATAGACTTAGCATTAAAACTTCTCTGTCCTTGAAGCTCACATTCATTGAAACCCACATTCAAAGAAAATACATCTGGCCAGTGGCAGATAACGATTAACTTTGGGCTGTTTTCAAATCATAAGCCCCTTGCACATAAAACAAACATGTGTTCTTTGATACACCATCCTGACTGTATTAAATTATATTCCTTGTATAATACAGTACAGTTGTTAGAGGGCATTTTAAATTTATTGTTTTGAACATTTTTCCAGTAAGCAATGAAACAAAATGCATGCACCAATAATGACAAAACTCTCCATTTCAGAAAATTTCCATCATAAAAGTCTACTCAAACTTCTACAATCCAGCAATATCACTAAATATGCACAATCTCTGCAGAAGTAAAAGCCATCTAAATAATTCCATATTAAAGAGATCTGTAATTAATAAAGAGGTTGCTGCTAGCAAACAACATTATATTTCATTGTTTCATCTACAAATAAAGTGCCTGTTGCCCTTCAGGAATACATTTCTCATGTTACATTAAAAAATGATAAGCTAGTAATATTCCAATAGGGAATGGATGGCAAACTGATAACAGGTTGGTAGCTACTAGGTATCTCTGGCAAAGAGTATATTCTCAGGACTGCAGCATCCACCCCTTTAAAAGTGCAACTCAGTATAGTATCAGCAATGCATCTACATACCGTGGGAGTAGAACTCATAGCCTTCTGCATCAAAAGCAAGTATACTACCTGTTGTGTTATTAACAATGCAAGCAGACTCACCATAAGCAGCACTAAACTTCTCTTCCCCTGAAGCTCTTAGCTCCTTGTAAAATCCACTCAACTGTATTTCTCAACTTTGCAACACATGAGCACAAGAAATCTGGAAAAATCCAAAATTTATTGCAGGGGGGGACAAAAGCCCAGAAACGAGGGACACATTTTAAACACTGATAAAAACACAGAAGAACTCAGGTACGACCAAGGTATCCAGTTTCAATTGAAGTTTTAATGTTAAAATGTAAGCGCTTTCACAGGAAAATCTGCTTCATCAGATGCATCTTCAATCTTCACTTTAAACTGGAAACCTTGGTCATGCCTGAGTTCTTCTGTGTTTTTATCATTACTTGCCTTTAGATTTATTCAGAACTCAGAAACCTGTGTGGCCTAGTGACTGATTTTGTGGTTTTACATTTTAAACATTGCTTGTATAACCTTGGAAAGTTGCTAGAATAAAATGCTGTGCTACCGCCATGCATTTCACTGCCAATCCTTGAACCCAGGACCCTGTACACTACAGTCAGAGCAACATACCACTATGCAATCATCTGTTTCTTGAAGGAAAGGAAGACTGAAACTTAAATGGCTATCATTTAGTGAATTCAGTTCTCACCATAGCTCTCAATGTCTTAGCACAAAACACCTGGACAAAGCCAATAATGGGAGAATACAGCTCCCAAACATATTCAGTGTATTCAGTTCTCACCATAGCTCTCAACCTCTTAGCACAAAAACATGCACAAAGATAATAATGGGAGAATGCAGCCCCAAAAATAGGGACAGATTTCAAATATTGATCTTATAAACTTAGAAAATTACTAGAATAAAATGTTTCATGTTACCATGTGCTTTCTGAAGAATATGAAGTCTGAAATTCAAATGTCTGTCATTATTTAGTGAATTTTAAATGCAGAAAAAAACACAGATCTTATGAAGCACAGAACAGAACAAAAATATGAGGCAAAAATCTGAATGCTTTTCACAAGTGGTGGTGGGTAAGGAATTAAGGATTTTGCAACCTACACCCAAGGTTGAGGGTTTGATCCTGAGTTACTCTCTCTCTAGTCACCAGTTATAGTTACTTGATGTATTACAGACACACACACACACACACACACACACACACACACACACACACACACACACACACACACACACACACACACACCAGTCCCAAAAGTCCGCAGCTCTGGAATAAATAAGCCAGTTCCCCATACCATCCTCCATTCAAAAGTCTGCAGCTCCTGTTTCTCGGTGTCAGAATAAATAAGCCAAGCCAGTTCCTCATGCAAAAGTCTGCTCTGAGTTCAAATTGCAGCAGCAGCTCTTGTTTCTCGGCACCTGAATGCCATGCATGCATGTGCTGCCTCTTGCCTCTAGTTTGTTCCGAGCATGCATAGACTGCAGACCATGCAGTCTGATCCCTTTCTAGTCTATGTGGTTGTAACTGCATAGACTTCTGGGACATCTGTAGACTGCTGCCTTCTTTCTGAATCTGGACTGGTTAAACAGCAGTCTGGATTCAAATTTTTGAGCATGCATGCGTGGAGTTCTGGGTTTTTTTTTTTATTTTGGTTTACAGCTGGGGATTTTTTTTTATTTTGGTTTACAGCTGGGGTGGCTGCAGTCCTGCAGTCCAATATCACAAGCTGCCACTGGCAAATGACATACCATTCTTTACACAATTCCAGTTAGCTGAGCTGGCATATGTACAAATCCACTTCCCTTTATTTCCTGGCATGGCTGGCAGTACCTCCTATCATCACACTTCTCCCTCTTTAAAGACTCAAGCTAGTTTTTCAAGTGACACTCGAGAAGCATTGCTTGAGAGAAATTAGTCTATCCGGAAATACTTTATCCCATACCCTGTCTTGATTCCATCTGCCTGGGCATTGCTGACCCCACTACAGTGCTGCACTGTCATATCATATACCTAAAACCCTAGGCTTCACCATAGTAACTTGGGATTTTGCTGGTTGGCTCCCTGTAGCCATAGATCCCCCTCAGACTTCTTCTGCCTCCTACTGAAGAATACTTAGCACCAGGACCTCCCTATCAAGATAAGGTTTCATCATGTTAACATAGTACAATTTGTGCCACTACTTCCTGCCTAGCAGTTATACCATGTAGTTAACATCGCTAACCTTCCTTACCATTTTGAAGGGTCCCTTCCAAGCTGCCTGAAGCTTATTGTACCTGACAAGAATGAGAACCATCACCTGCTGCCCCACAGCATAATCTCTTGCTATAGCATTTTTGTCATACCAGACCTTTTCCTGCTGTTGGGTTCCTGACAGGTTCTCCTGGGCCAAGCCCATGAGCTTACTGAGCATTGTCCTGAAGTTTAGGGCATATGCCACAACAGATCCTTGTGGGATTCACACTAACCCTCACACTTATCACAAATCAAATCTAAAGGTCTCCTCACCCTATGCCCTTACAGCAATTCAAAGGGCAAAAACTTGTGGATTCCTGGTGTACCTCTCTGTAAGAAAACAGAGATAGGGCAAATATTTGTCCCACTTTCTCCTAAACTGATCTGCAAATGCCTGTAGCATGGTCTTTAGTGTAGAGTTTAACCTCTCCACAAGACTATTAGTCTGGGGATGGTAGGTATGGCCTTTAGGTGCTTCACCACATAGTGCTTCCACAGACAAGCCAGCAGGTCTGGCATGAAACTTGCACCTCAGTCAGTATTTCTCTTGGGAAACCTACCTTCCTGGAAATCTCTAGCAAAGCATTTGCCACCTTCTTCGTCTCGATGGAGGAGAGAGCCACTGCTTCAGGCTATCCAGGAGCATAATCTACTACCATCAGGGTATACTTCTTCTCTGTTGAGCTTGGGGTACTCAGGGGCCCCATAACATCCATAGCTACTCTTTGAAATGGCTACTCAGCCATAGGCAAAGGCATCAAAGGAGCTTTGACCTTGTCCCCTGCCTTGCCTACTTTTTGGCACTGCTTACAGGTCCTGCAGTACCCTGTTACATGCCTTGCAAACCCAGGTCAATGTAAGTTCTGCATAATATGTCTCTTGGTATGCTTTATACCCATACAGTATGACCTGTGCAAGAAATGTCATGGGCTATGGATAGAAGTGCCAGATGGTAGCATCTAGGCACCACCATCTGTTATATTACCTCATCCTCTAGCCCTCCCTCAGGAGTCCACTCTCTATATAGTAACCTTTTGTTCCAGTATACAGACTCCCCATTTCCATGACAATCAGGTGCCTCCCTAGCTACCTACCTCAAGCTACATCAGTTCTACTTTTCTGACTCCTCCCAAGTCCCCTTCCACAGGAAGTCTGGTATCCTCTGACAGCAGTATATCACTGTCAGCCTGAGTACTACCACTCACCTTTGCCCTTGCAGTCACTCTGTCAAAGGGAACATCAGTACCCACCAGCAGCTGTGGCTCACCTTCAGGCTTACTGCTACAGGGAAGTCTCTCCCTGAAATAGCCACCTCACCAGCCCTGGCTTCAAGTGTGGTATCTGTCTGGGTCTCCCCCAGACTACCAGATCCACATGCCTGTCTCCAAGCCTGACTGCATGTAACTGCATGCACACAAGGTACTGCATTATCAAAATTATTCCCTATCAAGACATCTGCAGGGATATCCTCAAACGCAACTATTTGCTTGCTTCCTTTTCTACCCTCCCAGTCAAGGTGATCCCTGACCAAAGGCATTTGTAATGGGGTCCCTCCTAAAGCTCTGACTGGAGCGGACTGACCAAGTGAGTACTGCTCCTCTTTAACCACTGCAAGCTTCACAAAGGTTATTTCAGAGGCTGTGTCTCTCTTAGCAGTAGACTGTTTTCCACCCACTAAGACAGGATATAACATCTCGTGATAGTTTGGTACCCCTGTTGTCTTCAGACAACTTACCACTGCAATACTGTTATTCCCACTCGCTGGCTTCCCCACCTTTTGTTCCCCACCTTGACTCTGTGGACATCTATATACTACATGGCTCCCCTTGACACATTTAAAACATTTAACACTCAATCCTGGCCATTCGCCCAAACTAGTGGCTTCCCCTGTTACTGAAGGACTCTGTTGTGACAGTTTAGGCTGCCCACCATGAGTTCCCTTATATCCATGTGCAGCAGTGGATATCCAATTCCTGTGCAGTGATGTTCTGCTTGCTAAGTAGAGATCCCCGTTTTTCTCCTACTCATCTGCAGAGCTGCACTGTCAGTCTGCCAACCAGATTCTCATGTTCTCCGGCAAAGTGCTAAGGGTTTGTTCCCTCACCAAAAGATCTGCAAGCCCTTCAAAAGTGCTGACCTGGGGGTGTGGCCAAGATGTCAGTCTGATAGCAGCAGAAATCCATAGCTCGGCTTAGATTTTAATATCCTGACAGGAAATATACTTTATTTTTCAGAAAAATCTAACTAAAAGTATAATAAAGGTTAAATTAACATAGACTGTTTATTATTTTCTAAAAATTAATACACAGTCAAGAGAATTTTTAAATTATTCCTGTCAAGAAGTTTTCTACTGGAGATCTCAAGATGAGCAACTCAAAGAACCCACACCAGGAGAGTGCAGTGAAGAAAGAACTACATCTTATAATAACAAACATCCAACAACTGTCACTAAAAATGGACAAATTCAAAAACAAAATGGATATTATCAAACAAGAATGCAGTAAACAACTGGAACTTCTAAATGGAATAGTAAAAACACATTCTGACCAGATTCTTGCCTTAGAGGAAACAGTAACTGACCTGTATACTAGAGTGACATAAAATGAATATCACAATGAATTTCTTCTGAAACAAAATGCCAGGCTTATTGAGAAACTGGAAGAACTTGAAAGTAGATCAAGGAAGAATAACATAAGAATATATGGAATTCCTGAGAAAGAAGAGAGTGCTAACATGATTCAATTCATCAATAAGTGATTTTCATCAGTACTAAACATGCTTGAATCCCTCTCTTTGGGAACTGAGAGGGGTCATCAGTCCCTGTCAAATCCAGCTTCATCTCTGAGTTCCTCTAACCCAGGTCTATAATAGCTAGATATATTTCCTTGCAAGACAAGGACTTAGTGCTGAAATCATCTTGGACTAATTTCCCTATCAAGAGGGGTGACAAAGTTATTTGTTTTGACAATGACTACACCTCTATAGTCATATCCAGAAGAAAGGATTATGTTCCTCTAATTAAGTACTTGAAAAAGCCAGTTTTAAAGCTCAAATTCTTTTTCCTGCAAGAAAAAAAATCACCTTGCCAGAAGGAATGAAAATCTTTGATTCCCTACAAGAAGCAGTAGAATTTATGCAAAAGAAGAAAATACTGTCGGACATAGAAGAAATGGAATGGTCATCCCAGAGTTTGAAGAGACAGACAACAAAAAATGGATGGTCTGTGAAGGAAGGAGCAAACAAAACTAAGAAACTAAAGGACAACTGAATAAATTCCTTCTAATTTTAAATGCTTTGTTTTATGAATCATAATATATTTGATTCTGGAAAGTCTCTATGCTGTAAGCTAATGCTAATCATTTTTACTATTAACTTTCTCTTTTCCTTTCTATATCTACTTCTTATAATTGCATATACTACTAAGTATTTAAATAACATTCTCTATCTCTCTCTCTTTTTCTCCTTTCTTCCTATTCTTTTTTTGTTACCAATGTTGCTTTTCTCTCTTTTCCCCATTATAAGTCCTTTACATACTTTCCCCTTTTAAATAACTACAAATTATATATGTCTTCTAGTTTTTCAGTAATAGTATAATTTGACTTAATACCAAAGTCCATTAAAAAAGGTGTTTCTGATTAGTGTTTCTAACTAGATTAACTGATTCTAACTAGATTAACTAGATTAACTGATTAGTGTTTCTAACTAGATGTTTTAGACTGTTTAGATACATTTAAACATTAATACAGTACATTAATGGTGTTTTATAGATAGCTAAATATAAGTTATATAGGTTCCTTTTTCTTTCACTCTCTCGCTCTCTCTCTCTGGCCTGGCTAACTGGTGGGTAAATGATTGAAATGTTATAATATGATTTCTGATATGAGGCAGCTGTTATTACTTCTAAATAGCTGTTTTTATATGGAAGGGTTATTTTTTTTCATGATGCTGGTGTTTTGTGAGGAAACTGGTGGTCTGTGTGACTATTCTCATTGTGGAGATTTATAACATGCATTGACAAGGCAGCTTGAGTGTTTTTTTTTTTTTTTTTACTTTCTGTAAACTCTAAAAGCTTCAAGATCTGAATTTCCCGCTGAAAATGCTTTGATCTTCACTAGAGACAACTTCTGTTGTACATGAGCCTATTTAGATACCTTTTAACAAGTTTATGAAGCTGCAGCTTGAAGAAACAACAGTGATGACATCATTTGACCCTTTGAACGTGTTAAATAGTTGTACTTAGAATTCTTTTCTCTTGAAATTCTGTGATCCTTCACTAGATACTTTAAATGGTAAATAATTAGTTCTGACAAAAGTGTTTAACTCCTTTGAAAATGTCTATGTTCTCTTATAGATATATACATTCCGCACATTCAATGACACTATTAGTAACTAAATTACATCAAGTGAACTAGGAGCTGTATTAGAAACCTCATTATGCATATTAACATCAGACTTATGTTATATAACTAAGCCTTTAGTAATTAAACAGAGGGTTGTGAGGCCCCTTTTCTCTCTCTCTCTCTCTCCCCCTTCCTGATGAAAGATGTCAACATAGATATTGTTAATACATATGAGTAATATATGTATAATTACAAAATATAATAGTTATGTTGTAATAAGTGTTTTATATATATATATATATATATATATATATATATATATATATATATATATATTCAACAGATCCTTATATGCAAAATGTTAAATAGATTTAGATGGTTAAATTAGCTGATGTTTCTTGAAAATTCTTGGAAATAGTGACAATCTTCTTAACCTTCAGCTTCTAATGTTTATACATACTTTGATCTAATGTGTATTTCTGGCATATTTTCATATTAAATGTGCTATTATCATATGCAACATCTTCATATAGCTTCAGATTTATTGGACACTCATTCTAATGTATATTTCATGAATTCAGATTTCTTTAGTTGCTTTCATAATGCTTTCCTTTTTTGTTTGTATACTATATTCTAAGCAGAGATGGATAATTTGTGTCATTTGGTATTGGAGAGGTGGTGGATGGATGGTTTAGTTAAGTTTTTAACTAAACCAGAAACTTTATGTTTCATTTATGTGTTTGTAAATAGTTTGGGGTTTATGAAAGTAGTGCTTAATAATACACGTTATGCATCCATGATAAGTACGTTTTCAGTAGATTTCAAGTCAACACAGAAGAAAGGTCTTTCAGTTAGTAATAACATATACATTATAGTCAATGGCTTATAAATGTTTATCATTAAATATTATTGGTTTGAACAATAATGTCAAAAGAGTTGGTTTGCTTAAATATATCAAAATGCATAAAGCCCAGATCATCTTTTTACTGGAAACCCATCTATTAAAAAAAGATCTACAAAAATACTCATTCAATGGCTATACCATTCTGGCTGATTCATGCTTTAAGACTAAGAGAAGGGGCACTCTTATTCTATGGAAAATACTTATACTATGCTAAGGATTAGAGATACAATTTCAGATAAAGATGGGATGCTAAGCATGGTTATTTTGGAAAATCAATAGGAAGTATTACACTTTGATTAATACATACTGGATACCAGGACTGAGTACTAAATATGTTGATAAATATCTGGACCTGATTACTTTAAAGGCAAAAGGGGAAATTATAGCAGCAGGTGATTTTAACTGTCTATTATCAGGCAATGCTACTTCTAAAAGTGGTAGAATAAAACTAACATCTCAAGCCAATAAGTTAAGTGACTTTACAAACCAGATGAATCTTAAAGATGTACATGGGCTAAGAGAACATTATTCCTTATTCTATACTCACTATTCATATTGGTTTGGTACACAAACTAACATTGATAAGGTCTTTGTATCAAATAATATATAATCTAAAATAAGTGACATATCTATAATGACTTACCCACTTTCAGACCATAATGCTATAAACTTTACATTAACTACACATACAGATTATTTAAGATTTCTGCAAAGAATTCCTGCTTATATAACTAAGTTAAATGATTTTAGGGAATGGATAATAAAAGAAATAGACATGTTTATGGAAACAAATGATAATGGTGAAGTGACTGATATTATGCTATGGGACACCTTTAAAGTTTATATATATGGTAGAATAAAATCTTGGTACCTTAAAAAGGAGAGAGTGGGACAAAGAACTTTTACACTTACAAAAAAACATAGTGAAGATAAAAATGGATGGAAAACCAAAATAACAAAGTAGCTCATAATGAAATTACTAAGTTAAATCAAAAATACTTGGAAGTTCTGAATCATAAGGTAGCCATAAACTTGCAAAAAATAAATTACAATCTTATGCTGTAAATGGCAAACATCTACATAAAATAGCAGCAAGATCCAAAAAATAAACAATCTTATTAATGACATTAAATATAAAAGTGATGGTTCAGTTAAGAGTACGTCTGACTTAATGGGCATATTAGAAGTGTTCAAAAACTACTATAAAGATATAAATAATAACACACCACTTTTGGAGACAGATAATTTAATAAATACTTTTATTCAAGAAAATATAACTACTAAGGTGTCAATGCAACAAAATAACATGTTAAATAAACAGATAACACTAACAGAAGTGAAAGAACAAATAAAACATTTAAAAGATAATAAAGCTCCAGAACTGGGTGGAATAATTCCTGAACTAAATAAGATTTTTCCTGAGTATATAATAAAGAAAATGATAAATGCCTTTATTATGGTTAAGCAAAAATGTGTACCACCCCCATCGTGGAAATGGTCAATTATATCCCCCATATTAAAACAAGGTAAGGACCCCAAATCGTGTGATTCATATAGGCCAATTTCCTTACTAAACACTGATTATAAAATTTTCATGACAATATTAGCTAATAAGATAAAGAATATATTACCTAATCTAATACATAATGATCAGACAGGGTTCATTCTTCATAGAAAAGTGTAAGATAGCATTATTAAATAGCATTATTAAATTACTATCATTAATAGACATAGCATGCAAATACAAAAAAAAACAGCTATTATCAGCCTAGACATGGAAAAGGCTTTTGATTCTATAAGTTGGCCTTATCTACAATGAATTCTGATTGGTTTTGAAGTCTCCTCAGATTTTGTCAACTTATTAAGGAAAATTTATAGTGGGGCACAAGCTTATGTGAAAATTGGATCATGTCTATTCTCACCACTAGAAATCCTCAAAGAAACTAGACAAGGTTGTCCTTTGTCACCATTATTGTTTGCTCTTTCAATGGAATCTTTTGCTACATATATCAGAAGCAAGCAAAATATAAAAGGTTTTCAAATTAATTAGGACTATTGTCCTAAGATACAATTATTTGCTGATGATATGTTGTTAACGTTGGGTGATATTGATGGTTCTTTGCATGATGTTATAAATACCTTAAGCAAGTTTGAAATAATTTCAGGGCTTAAATTTAATCATAATAAATTTAAAACATTACTAATTAACAAAACGATCAACAAAAACCTAAGAGAGAATAGCCTGTTTAATTGGGAGAATGATGTATTCGAATATTTGGGTGTCAGTATAAAGAGTACATGGAAAGAGTCTGTTAAACTAAACTACAATAATTTAATAACCACCATTAGTAAACTAATCAAAATATGGAATAAAATGTTCTTCACAATGGAAAATAGGCTTTCTTTAATTAAAATGATAATTTTACCTAAAATTTTGTTTTATATACGGTCATTGATACTACCCCCTCCCAAAAATATATTTAAAACATTAGATTCCATACTACTTAAATTTTTATGGTTCCCCTTAAAACCTGGGATTGAATATAAATTGCATATTAGAGCTTGGAACAGTAATGGGATAGCATTCCCTAGCTTAGATTGGTATTCCAAATCAGTTATAATTAATGTAATATTACATTAGATCACACCTACCTATATATCTGGCTGGAAAACAATACATGATATTCATATAACTGATGTCAGAACTATAGAAAATCAATTTAAGGAACAATATGGAATAAGTAGAGTTCATTGGCTTTTACATGAATTTTATTTATTTAATACGTTTAATCAGTTTTCTGATGGCA
This sequence comes from Protopterus annectens, assembly GCF_019279795.1. Lineage (NCBI taxonomy): Eukaryota > Metazoa > Chordata > Ceratodontiformes > Protopteridae > Protopterus > Protopterus annectens. The sequence continues at coordinate 1,138,143,400 of NC_056728.1, read as the reverse complement.
TTACTCAAATATTTAATAACTTTAAAAATATAATTGATTGTAACTACAACATTAAACAATTTCCATTTCTTATATTCCCTATAGCATACTCCCCTGATTGCCTAGATTCATTCAACATCAATGCAATGCAAACATTAAAGGAAAATAACTTGATATTCTGGCATCAGTTTATTGAAAATAAGAGTATTAAACCATTAAACTCTCTTTTGTGTGGTTTTGATAGTAGTCAAGACAGTTGGTTGTTTATACACTCATTATGGCACTTTATAGAAAACAAAATGAGAGCATCAATCAACCTAGAGACCGAATCTATACCTAGTTTGTGTCAGCTTTTTATTAGGTGTCTTGAAAAGACAGATAATCAAAAATTAAGTATCTCACCTATCTCTAAGATGCTAAGAGAAGCACTCTAAAGTTTGACTCAGATTTTTGGAATTACTATGTAAAGATTAATGGAGAACAAATGTCTGATGAATCCAAAAAATTGTTATTGAATTCTACGTATAGTACCTCTTCTTCATTATATTGGAGATTGTATACATGGGAATTTATGAACAGGAGTTTCAATACTCCACATAAAATAAATCATATAGTCAGAAACAGTGAAAGTAAATGTTAGAAATTGATTAATTACTAGAGGCCAACTGGGTTCACATGTTCATTGAATGCAGAAACGTTGTTCAATACTAGAAAGACTTCAGATGTTTTGTAAATGCTTTATGGTCTGATAACGGTCATATTTCTAATTCACTAATCCTATTCAATTTTCCTATACCTAATGTAATACCTAAATCTCAGATTCAGTTACTCTGGTCAATTTTTACAATTGCCAGAAAAGTTATTACTTTGAACTGGAAAAGTAAACAAGATTTGATGTTTAAAGATTGTATTAATTTAGCAAAAGTTGTTTGTAAAAACGAACTGCAAACCATTTGTTATAGAACTCATAAAAATTACTCATAATAAAATAGCATGGCAAAAATTGGAAAACTTTTTGAACAAATACTGATAACTTCTCATGGATAAAATGATTGTTTATCATAGATGAATGTAAATATTGTAAATGGTTTTGTTATTGTTTTATTGCATTTGTTATATGTACATGTACGCATGTTTATAATGAAAACAAAATAAAAATGTTTTTGAAAAAAATGTGGTGACCTGACACCCACTCAACTACCTATGAAAATAAGTGCATAACTCAGCAATATAATCACACACACTTTCATCTGCCTTGCATCTATGCTCATAAAACTTTTTTCTGTAAACTTCAGGTGTTAACTTAAAGCATTCAAGTAAACATTTCTTGACTTTTTCACAGTTTAGACAATCAATATCAGACAATTTAGAAACAGCAGTTATAACTTTACCATGAAGTAAGGAGGTCAGAAGCCATACCCAGATCCCTTAGTCAACATACTGTTTGTATACTTTTTCAAATATATGAATAAAACTATCAAAATTATCACCCTATGTGAACTGTGGAAGAAGTTTACTGACCTTCATTGCTTCTATGGTTCAGTTATTCCCTTCCCTATTACCTCCATAACCCCATCAAAAAGTCAGCATCTCCCTCTCATATTTATGCTGCTTCTTAGCTTCTTTGGCCTCCAAACACTGAAGTCTCCCTGCTGATTCCATTTCCAAACATTTGGTCTCCAGTTCAAGTCTGTTTAACTCCAGATGAATTTTTAAATCCTGTCAGGAAAGTGAACTGTCCTGTTTCTGAGGGCTGCAAATTCCCATCACCAGGCTGGTTATCCTCCTGGTTGCTGGTCTGAGCTGTCACTAAGGCTGAAATAATTTCCTCTTTAGTTGGTTGGCATGCATCAATCCTTTGGCTTTGTACACCTTGGCCAACTGGTTCTTTGTCAGCTTTCCATAATCCTTTGCTGGCATTTTGCCTGCTGTCCCTGACTAAATTAAACTAGCAAAAAAATACATGAATAAAATTGTTGTGAAATGAAACTCTGAATGTCTACCTTGTGGATGCTGAAAGAATGCACACCTTTAGTGACAACTGCTTACAGGCTACAGAAGTTCAATATCCACACCACTGCTCACCAATATGTGATGTCCCCACAGTGGGCCAGTAATCAAGGAGTCTGAATCCTCACCACTGAAACTGGAGAGGGACGTTCACTTGGAATACAAATGGATACACTCAGTATTTCCAGATACAGACCTCTCTGCATCAAGCACAATTTCCTGTAAGAGCACCCAGGGAATATGCTAAGGCCAGGGGCTGGTTTCTTTCTATGTCTGTCCAGACACCCAATAATACTCCCCACTGGCACAGCTCAGAGGTGAGTCCTTAGCTGGGGTTCCATACCCTCTCTGTGAAACCAGTGTTTTGTGTCCCTGCTGCAAGCAGTTGACAAACACACTCTTTGAGATTTGATTTGCACACACACACACACACACACACACACACACACACACACACACACACACACACACACACACACACACACACATGCTCACACACACACACAAACATGGGAAAGGCTGGCACAGATTCACCTGTTGTGCCCCCTTCTGCCCAGACTATGAGGTAGTTTTCACTGCCATCAGAATCCCTACCAGATACTTTAAGGCTCTTACAAGGGTACCCAGTTATACTGAGTGAAATTAATGTTAATACAAATGGTAATGTTAACCAAACAGCAAGGCTTTAAGGAGAAGCCAGAGTTATCACATAATAAATACATGCAAATACTCTCAAAGCTTAAATAATTTCTAAAAAAGGACCAGCCACAATGAAAAGTTTAAATATATTTAATAATAAATAATAAAAGAACAAGAACATACTAAATATCTAGTCACAGTAAACACTAGAGTTTCAGTCACTGGGAATATTAAAAATAACATCAATGGAAAGTTTTGCACAGTTATAGAAAAACAGTACTTAGCTAGTCTCCCTATCTATTCCTGATTGACTAAAATAATTACTGCTCCTATTACTGAATAGAGCAAGGCAAAATGGGTACATGGTCCTTGTTCTCAGATCCACAAGAGAATACAGAATGCTGTTGAGACTTCAGTCTCATCAAATATTAAAACATTATTTCTGTACAGAATGACATCACATACATCTGGTTATCTGGCTCTGTTTCCCACACTATCTCCCATCAGTAGCAGCTACCAGGTTTTAGCATCTATGTGCTACAATACACACAGATAGAACTTTGCTCAGATGTGGTGTAGCTGCTGGAAGTCATAAAACCATAAAACTATTTCACTCTTCTGGACATTGCATCTCTGGCTACATTCAAAACTGTGGGATAACATCTTTATGGCTTAACTCATAAAGTAATTTAATTTCAAGAATATTTTGTAAAGTCAGATAGATTAAGATTAACCTCTTCACTTCCAGTATATGTTGTTACAATGCATACTTTTAAACAGTTACAATAATGCATGTACATTTCTTTTCCTTCCAGCAGGGCACACTGCTGATACATTTTAACACAAACAAACCTTGCAAATACATTTTCAACACAAGCATCTGTACAAATCAGTTTGATATACAAATGATATATAATTATTTACAAAATTCCAGTTAGCTGTGCAGTTATATTTTACAAATCCACTACCCTAGTTCTCCTGGCATGGCTGGAAGTCCCTCCTATTGTCACACTCCTAATTACTCAGTCCTCTACTTTTTCATGGGCAAGTATTAGAGGCCTTGGCCACTACATGGGATTAGTAGCTTTTTCAGTATCACAATTGTTGATTCCCTTAACAAACCCATGGGAGCATGCGTACTGTATAAATCTCACTTTTTTTGCAGAAACTGTGCAACCATCCTACATAGTCCACCCCTCGTTTAAGCTTCTAGTCATTGCATTGCATTTGTTATTTACAAAGGCACTGTAGGAAAAAGGCTAAGAATCAAAACCTGTATGTAATGAACATTTTTGTTGATGACAGAAATTTTACGGTGCAAAGCTATCATGTAGACCTGCCAGTATAGTCATTGAGAAACAGTAAGAAGGAGGAGTTAAAACCAAGATGTCCTTCAGCAAATTTTGATGCCATTACGGATACATCCTTTGAACAAATAGCTTTACAGGAAAAAAAGAGACACACTGGTTTCTTAACTACTTCCTAGCATCTCTACTTGTGCCCTGACAAGATCAACATGGAGAATTTCATAAGTATGTCATAAAAATGCTGTGTCCTGCTACTCAAGTTCAGATTATTACTGGCAAGGAGAGTAAAGAGTCGTATGTTTTGCACCCTCATGAATTATCATATTTCACTTTTAAAAGTAAACAGCACTGTTCAAAGATCCTCTTGTTTACTTCCCTGTATATACAATATTAATTTTATCTCCTAGCAACTTTGGTAAGTCAGAAAAACACACAATAGCTTTAGTGCTTTCATTTATGATGCCTCACTTTTAATATTTGAGACAAAAGTGCTAAACATGTTAAATGTTATTTGCCATCTGTTCACGTGTATTTTTATTATTATTTTGTAGTTTTACATACTTTTCACTCATTACAAATATTGTTTGCTTTAACTTATGTACAGCAGAAGCTCTCTAGTTTTTTTATACAAATTGTGAGTATGCTAAAAAATGTTTTTGGTTAAGCAAACTGAGTATGCCAGTCCATAACATTATAATTGTATGTTTGACATGCTTGTAAATATGATACTTTGTTTCAAGCTCTCACTTTACAACACTGAATGTGCAAAGTTAGGAAAGTAGGCTGGCTTAAACATCAGTTTGAAAAATCTGTCCTTTTTTCTTTTATGTAGTTATTTATTAGGATATCTTGATGCTGAAATCTGGTACCGGACCACGGATGAGGATATATATATATATATATATATATATATATATATATATATATATATATATATATATATATATATATATACATATACACACACACACACACACACGCATATACAGACCCATATATATATATATATATATATATATATATATATATATATATATATATATATATATACATATATATATATATATATATATATATATATATATATATATATATATATATATATATATATATGTATATAGGAGCAGTGACTTTGTTTGAAACTCCCAAATGCCAACAGTTGTTTTGTCAACACACTTTGGTCAACCGCACAGATGATCAACAGGTGTGTGAGAGTGACAGTCTCTGGGATTGAGGAATATTCCCCTCCCCAGAGATTGTGCAATCTCATAGTTAGTATATGTAATTAGCAAGAGAGTATGGAGTACACAGACCCTAACATGGAGGTACAGGGAATCTTGCTCCTTACAAAAAACAATTTTTACTGTTACGTTGCATGCAAAAAGGATTTTCCTCACACAGGCATATATGTGTTCCAAGAAAGAAATTTCAAGGGAGGAGAATAACCTGCATTGAAAGGAGCCTTGGGCAAGGGCTACATAGAAAAATGTAAGTTCTGTTTGAAACCAATACCACTCTCTTGGGGAGATGATCCAATGTGAAACACTCCTCTGAAGAGCGATTTATTCATGTGAAATAAAGATAACACTGGATCCAGCATAAGATATGCTAACGAAAAAGAGTAAATCCAAAGCTCTCAGATTACTGTAAATGTAAAAGTAAAACAGTGTGCCCACTGAAAAAAATAATACTTTATAGTAGTTTTGGAGAGATGGCCCAGTAAAGGGACAGTGCATTGTTGAGGGGACCCTGGTCCATTATCTTGTCTAAGAACCCATATGACCATGATCCAGCCCTGTATGCAAACTCTGCACAAAAAGCATCCCAGTTTTGAGCTGAACTGGAGGACTAAGCAATGCTAACCACTGTGCTTTTGTGTCAACCCTATGGGGTTCACTAGTACCTGAAACTGAAGGTGTGTACTTATCAGTTGTAGGACATCAGTCAGGGAATGTGATGATATTTTGTGTAGTTTTGTCTCACTGTTCTTAATGAGCTAAATTTATAATTTTGTATCTACTGTGCAGACATAGCAGTTATCATAAGTGACCAAATATAGTACATATTAACTCCCATATTATAGCACACTCCATCAATAATTATGTTAATTCTCATGAACACCTCTGCATAGTAAAACTTGCAACAGTCAAGAATGCTGGATGCATTAAATTAATTGCGATGTATGCAACCCAAATGCACTGTGACTAAAGTAAGTGTTCTTATGCAGATATGCTTTGTTGCATTGTGTGTTTCTTTATTTTTCATAGTGCAAAATAACATTCCTCCTTGCTCTGTCTGCAGTTAAGTATGGTTTTCCACTCATTTGTGAATAATAGCTGGCCACCTCTTTCACTCTGATAATCTTTTTCTCATCTTCCCTTGTATAACACTCACATTAAAATGTGTCTACCCTCCAAGCTACGTACGTAACATTTGGATTTTTCAGTCTGCCTTTTCCATCAGTTATCAACCTGTGTGTGGCTTAAACAGATATATTCTTAGTTTACACATCACCAAAAGCTTCATTCACACTGCATAAAGTTCCACGTGCACTTTGTGTCACCTGCCTCGCTGCATTTAGCTACCTGGTTACATTCCACATGTACTTAGCTTATCAATCAATTTGACTGCCACCCACGGTTGTTATCAAAGAAACACCACCCACCAGTGACAAATTTATGACAGAATACACACACGTTGCAAAGTATCTGGTTTGAAAAACAAATAAAGCTGATTGAAATAGTATCATTTTGTAAAAATTGCTGGGAAGCAGTTTCCTTTTGGCTCCTGTTCAGTTTTACAGGTGTGTGTAACAAAATACTGGATTGAAAATGTTCTAAGTAATACAGAGCTTTCTCTATGTGGATCATTTTATGCATACAAAGCAATACTAATTCACAGAAAGAAAATATAATGATGCCTGAAATGGGTTCAGGCACTTTATGATTTCCTAAGATTACACCCTTATACAAGGCACAAGTGTAGCTTAGTAATACATGCCAAGTATAATCTATGTTTATTTTCCTGGGGTATCAAAATATCACTTCTTCAATTATGCGGTAGCTGTGGGTACTTTTATGTGAAGTAACTTCTGCTATCATGAGTTCTTGTACTTTACTTTCAGTCACTCCATTAACACATATTTTTTTTCTATTTTTTTAAGTGTTTGGAAGGCAAGATAAAAATCTTCAATAGAGAAAAAAAATACAAGAGTAACTTTGGCCCATGTCCTGAATTACTTATTGACAGTGCTTTGTTTTGAAGATATACTCCTTAAAATGATTTAACTATTTTAATTAGGATTCCAGTCTTCATGGTAATCATAGTAACTGCAGTTTAGGGTCCACGGCTTAATATCTAGGAAACATCTTCTCGGTTTATGTTGCAGAGACAGCTGAGTTAGTTAACCTCGGTACTCAGAATGAAACAAGTCTGGAAAATGATTGCATGTATTTCACAGTAGCATGGCTTGCTCTTAATAAAGTGCATCAGACAGGCCTACCATTTAATATCCAAGACACCATACAGAAAAGGAAAAAGTTATTTTCTATCCTGATTTGACAAGTAGCCTACCATATTTCCATGCTGTGTATCATGTAACTAAAGCTATGTTCCTTCAGGTGTCACTGATATAGTCACCGCAAATTTATGAAAATGTCAGAACAAATAAAATATTACACACGTTATTCAAGCCTAAAATAGTTTCCCTTACATGATGCTATTTCCATATAACACTCAACTAATGCGATATATTTGCTCCTTTTGCCATTATTTGGATATCTCAGTTTATTATTTTTATGCAATGATTTGTATCTTCATTACAAGTCATATCCTCAGTATTTATAAACTAACTACCATAATATGCCAAAATGAAACCATACATTACAAAGGAGTTTCCTGCAGTTACAAAACTAGTTTTCTAGTCCTGGTTTTAAAGGAAATGAAAGTAAAACACAGAAAAAGATGAAAATATGCAGCTAAATATTACCATGGCAATAATAAGGCATTTAAATAAGATGAATATATAAGCATAACTGGTATTACAAGCAGTTTATAAGAACAGGTTCCTCTGAAAACTATCTGGGTGTGTTTACACTCACACATAACAACATACTTAACTGACAGTACCATGGAACTTTATTCTAACACTTGCATTTTTAAAGTAATGGCTTAAATATAGCATTAGAATGTGAATGGATATATCATCCTACATTTTTTTCAATAAAACAACCAATTAAACGTTACAGTTCCATAACAGGAGGGCCAAGATAGGTAGGATAGCAGTTGGAGACATGAACTGCTTCTAATGTCGGTCTGTATCACACACTGCACATTGTTTAACAGCTTTCCTGAGTTTTGTTTACCGACCATTTTTCCTTTTAAAGGGCATGTCTTCAATAAAAACATGAGGCTTTGCTCATTTCTATTAAATGAATTTAATTAGTTAAACTGTTTTAATTGCTCTATTTATACATAAAAAGGATTGCAACTGGGTATATATTTTCAGTGCTTTATCCTCTTTTGTGTGGATGTTAAGAACTTCCATTTTCTTGATCTTTTTTAAGTAGTAGGAACTATACAATTGTCATGAACTTACTTTGCTTCTGAAGAAAGTGTGCTTCTTGAAGTGTAAAAAGTGCAGACAGGTATCTGCAATCTGGCAATGTATCATTGCACAAACCACCAACAAGTAAATAATCATTTTCATGAGCTCAAATAAGAAGGAAGGGACATTTTACTCTTCTTTTCAGTGACCACAATCAAGATTAATATCCTGTCCATCCTGCTAAGTAAGTTGTGAATTCAGAGTAGCCAAGTTAAAGTTATTGCTTTCTATGAGCTCTGTTTCTGATCTTCTGTGTACCTGTCTCAAAGTAACATGGTCTCTATTAAATATGGATGCATCACCATAGTTACCATCAGATCTAAACAAGTGGCAAGTACAAAACCCAGGAATTGAGGGAGTGTTCTCTGGACACTTAAACTAAGTTTCTGTAACAACCCATTCCTGAATATGCTCCAAATGCAGGAGGGCCTCAGGGTATATTAGTTTTCTATTTAGAGCCACCTTGATATGATTCAATGACTGATTTGTTTTGGATGTAATTTTGGCAGGCTCTTTAGTAGGCATTACCTAAAAAAAGGCACAGTTGGGGCAAAAACTTTCTCCAATATGTGGAAACCTTGGAAAAAATTATACAAAATGCCTCTGGTGAAGCAAGAATTGTCAGGCATCTCATCCCTTGCTGACACATACTGGATCCCCCATGAAAAACACCAGCTGTTTAATTGTTAAAAAGTATCTTTTTTTTAATACCTGAGCACAATTTTTGGTGCTGAAAGGATTCCACTTACTCCTGTTTTTCCTGCATTTGTGATATGCATGGAGAGGTCTGTCATGTCATTTTTTTCATAGCTCTTAGGGTACTGTCACCAGGTCATTTAACCCAACATTGGCCTCACAGTGGCATACTTATATTTGACTTTTTAAGGGTTTTAAGGGCCCTTGAAGCATCAACAATATTGGCTGCTAAAAGGAAGCTCACAGTATTCCATCCAGCCCCATGAGTGCAAAATCTGTGTACCTAACTGTGGAGTTACTAGTCACTAGTACATTTATTTTTGTGTCTGAAGATTGCTTAGGTGTAATATGTCTAGAATGTGTTATTTTCTGGTGACTCTTAGCTACGTTGTCTCTAACTGGTATTGCAGTGCTTAGGCCTTGCACCTAATAGTCCATTGCATTTTGGGTAAAGATTTTTTAGTGGCTCAGCATATGATAATTTAGTGTGTATATGTGGATCCTAGTTGGATCACTGAATTTACATTTTAATGAGAATAAAAACATGAAGACCTCATTAACGAAAACTTAAAATCCTGAAACCTCACTCCATCGAATAACAAATGACCGACAAAACAACACTACAAAAATCAAACACAAAATAACACATATCATCTAGTTTTGTAGGGGGCAAGCCCCCCTGCACCCCCCCATGTGGGGGGCTGTGCCACCAACCCTCCTCACAAATTATATATATCAGGTCTGAGATCGCACTTCAGTGACAACATGAGTGGATTCCCAGAGAGTCACTTTAGTGCAATCTGCACCTAGAGCCAAAACAAAATAAAATCCCTATGTAAAACACTCTAAACTTAAACATTTACCTCCCAGCTGCCGGCATATCTGCCATGCAACATGCATATGTAGCCCTGCTTCTCACACTGCCAGGACCACATTCGCTTAAAGGGAAGTCAGCCAACTGCTCTTTCAGTAATAGAGTCTTGGTGTTTTCATTTTCGTTAAAGTGTAAATTTGATAATCCAGCTAGGACTTGTATACATGTGGATTACGGTGTGAGAGAGGGATGAGTTTGATTGTGGGAATGTGGCTTTGAATTTGGCTAGGTATTTACATCTTTCGCAGAAAGGTCAGTGAGTGAACATTGAAGTAACAGATTATTGTCTGTGAACATTAGGCAGTTCTTACATTGCTTGAGAATACTAAGTGCTATGAGGCTGACACCAGATGATAGACTAGTTTGCTAACGTTCCATTTTAACCAAGGGTGTGAGGTGTGTCCAGGAAGAATAACAAAATATAATAGTGTTTCAGTTTCTGGATTAAAGTATTTGGAGAAAAATCATAAACATTGATTAACTGATGTTTTGAACACTCAGTTAACAGTATGTAGTTAATATTCTAGACTAGCCTAGCAATAAGGTCGGTTTAAAGGGCAAATAGGAGATTATAATAGCATTTCAGCTCTTAGTTCTGATATTGATTTGGCGTAAGCTAATCAATGTAGATAGAAAAAAGTGGTTCAAATGCCAAAACCAAGTAGGCAGTAAATAATATGATCTAGACTGGCTATGAGATTGGCTTTAGACTTTCAATGGTTTTAATGCCGCTTAGAGCTATGATGTATACAAGCTTAAAATTCTTATGAGACAATTTGAAAATGAAAGTGCCTGCATCTGTCGAATACAGAATTGCAAGGCACTGCACTGATCTACAACATCCACTGTTAAGTCGAGGAAAAAAAAATGGAAGAACAAATAAGAAAGAAGTTAGAACACCTGACATTAATGCCCACCTGTCAGGAACAGCAGAAATGTATTCCCTGCCACCAAATAACCACAACTGTTTATACCTTCATTAGAAAAACAACTGAAAATGCACTTCAATGTAAGACTAAATTGTAAAAGTGGGAAAAAGAGAGGAAACTCACAAGGAAATTCTTTAGCAAAATGGAGATGATAGCTAATGAATTAACAAAGAAGAATACTCAGTAGATATAACAAAACAGGATCTATTAATTACACAACCAGTCAACTATAAAACACATAATATAAGCAATTTCAACTGAAAGTGTAATTTAATGTAAACAAGTAATAAAAACAGTATAAAATCACAGGGAGAACATTTTGATTAATTAGAACTGTGTGCAAGGTGATTTTCTAAAGCAAGACAACTACTCAAGACTTAAAGCCAGCAAGTTTAGCCAAACAACATCTAAAAAGTTATCAAACTAAGTAAAATAAGTAAAAAGTATACAAACCACTAAAACAACTAAAAGTGCAACAATATTAAGTGCTTTCCTAGGTACTATCTGGAGTTTGAACTTGAAAATTCCAGAAAACTTCTCCCAGCAACATGCTCCTCGAGTTTATTTCTTTTTCTTCTTCATCTTCTTACAACTGTGGATATTTTGCGATGCTTCTGTTAAGTGCTACATGATATCACCACAACATCAGCTAATGTGTCTATTTTAAATCTTACTGGGGTTCCATGTACTGTGAGTTTGACTTGCCAGTCTGATTCAGTGTTCAATGACTGAATCAAAAAAATTGCTCTTTGAACACATTCTTAAGCTTTATTCTCAGTGGCTACTTCTGTTACTGTCTTAGATTTATGCACGGCAGCAAAATGTCCCATCTTTTGGCATTTCTTAAACCCTCTGCCATATGCAGCACACTGTTGTGATTTGGTATGCGAATGGTGGCATCTTGCACATTTGCCAAAACATCCATTCAGTCTGCTTCTCATGCTTAAGTTGCCCATTATCACTCTTTTTACTGATTTTGCTGTTTTCTTAGCAATTTACCTCCCACACTTTGTTTGCTGTAGTTACATCTGCATTTTGTATCTTTATTAATTCAGCATAACTAGCATTCTGAA